>NC_047111.1:102543950-102843950 GCF_902500255.1 Thalassophryne amazonica | reverse complement strand
AACATGTACTAACCACATGATGAAAAATCAACAACTAATAAATCAAAGCTGAGGCACATGGTGAGTAAAGGATTGAGAAAAAAATGGAATCAAAGCCCTGATCGTGACATATAATTGCTGATAGCTGATACTTTATTCATTACAATGTATTAGAGTTGATTACAGATGCACCGATGGTTCATATTAAAACGTGATATGAAGATAGTGTGTCACCTTTTGAGTGGTCAAATGACTTTGACCGTGGGTGACCTTGAAAGTTCAAACTCAATGCTATAGCTGTTTAACACAAGCAGATATGAATCAAACATAGCAGAAGGGTTGTGTGTGCATCAAAGATAGTGTTTCACTTTTAGAAACAATTACTCAAATGTCAAAGCCACACAGAATCATATATGTATTATGTATCTCTGCATCACAAATAATTCATTTTCATGATTCAGTGTCAAATATGCAGTTTGTTGCACTTTTTTGCTTTACAATTGTGAAATCAATTTATTTTCAAGTGCAAGAAAACTGTAAAAATCACAGACTAAAACTAGAGGTTGTTCCCTAGCACATTTGGTACTTTAACGTTTCCTATAATGCCCCTGGTGGCCCCCTGCACTACTCAGGATGCACCGTGGCACCAGCAGAGTTCTGCCGTCTCACAGCGCATATAACCAATGGCAAAGTGAGGATGTGGATGGCTTTGATTAAGCACGTTTACGGGCGATTATGATGATGATGTGTTCTCCCAAGTTGAGAGGGTTGTTATCTAGAATAGGTGTAGCACCTGAGATGGACTTCTGCCATGCCCCAATGTTGTCTTATTGTCCATACTTCACGAGGTTTGCTTACACTGTGAGTGCTGAGCTCATGACACCAGAAATGAGCAGAAACAGACCTCTTGCGTGAGTCATGGAACGAGATTCACAACTGTGAAACAGCGAATGTAGAGTATTATCAAATATTAGTTGCACATGTGTAAAACAGCACAAATTTTCCATTATTGTCTCAATTTATGCACTGTATGAAATTGTTTTTTGTTTTTTTTCATGAAATAAAAGGTCACTGATCCTCCACTATCATGCAGAGTTCCTGGGTTTTTTATTTGCGAGGATCTCACCTACAGCCATTAAACCTGAGCTAAGGAGTAACATTGCCCAAGGAGCGGTGCAGATGCCTGCATGAAGCAGACCGTCCTCTGAGAGGCTACAGTATAGATAAGGGGTCACCAAGGTTGCTCCTGGAGACCACCTGTTCTACATGTTTTCCAACTCTCTCTGCTTCTCTCACTGCTAATTAATAAAAGTCAGGTGTGTTCAGGCAATCAAGAGCTAGGAAAGACTACATGTGAGTAATCAGCTGTGGTTGCAGCAGGTATACATGGAAAACATTCAGGGCAACTGATCTCCAGGAGCTCAGTTTGTGACCAGGATCATTTCTTTGGTGGTACACTTCTAGAAGAATCAGGTCTGAATGAATTTGTGTCTTCCCTAGCTGATGCAGAAGAATGGAATGGCTTTTGTTATGTTATCATTGTACATACACACAACGAAATAATCTGTGGAACAATCTCCCGGCACACATTCGGCAGTCGGATACTGTGGAGACTTTTAAGTCATGCTTAAAGACTCATTTGTTTTCCTTGTTTTATCATTAGTGTTATGATGTGTTTTTATTCTTGTATTCTTTTATGGTTTTGTCTTTATTGTGTTTTAAATTTTTAATTGTTTTTTTCTGTTTTTATTATGTTGTGTGAAGCGCCTTGAGACGATCTCATCATGAATTGGCGCTATATAAATTAATAAATTTGAATTTGAATTTGAAATTTGTTCTCTGCATTTAACTCATCCTAACTACAGTTAAACACAATGCAGCCACTAGGAGCAGTGGGTAGCCACAGTCCTGTGTCTGGGGGTCAACTCCAGAAAAAGGAGTAGACCCTCAATAAGCATGTTTTTTTTTTTTTTTTTGGGAGGAAGCCAGAGTGCCGGTAGGAAACCCATGCAGAGAACGTGAACTCTACACAGAAAGTCAGGAAGTGAACCCATGATCTTCTTGCTGTGAGGCATCAGTGCTAACCGCTAAGCCACTGTACTGCCAACCCATGCAGAGGTCACAGTGGACATTAAGACAAGTAGGCACATCCACATGCGCAGCTCTTTGTGGTTCTTGCAACCACATTGCATCATCAGCATCCTTCTTTATAACCATAATGGAATTTTTATTGAGCATGATATTGGTTGACAAATTGATCATAACTTTGCATATATAACACTATGTAACAAATTTTTATTTTTGTTTTGGTCCTGGGTACACAGTGTGTTTTCCTAACCTGTTATGCCTTAAATAAATAGAAAAAAACTGTTATTCCACAGAAACTTTGCTTCCGTGATCAGGACAATGATATTTTGAAATTTTTCTGTTTTCAAGAATATTCTCGATTCGCCTTCACTACTACTGAGTAGTCTTTTAGAATATTCTTGAACTGCCCAGAATTTTCTAGAAGTTTCCAGACTTATCTAGAAATTTCAAGAAACTTTTAGAACTTTCTAGAATGAAAAAAATTAAATCAAAGTTTGTGCTGAATGTAGTCATTTTTCCATAGACTTTAGACATAAGCAGTTGCAATATAACACTTAAAAGCCAGGAACAAAAATTGTTTTACATAGTGTAATTCATTCATTGATTAAAAAAAAGATTTTGATCAGATTTTGTTTTTGAAAAAATACCATAGCTTCGAAAATACCTTTTGAGGTTACTCATGGAGGAATCATACCTTTCAGTGTGAAAGCTGTAATCGAATTTTTGTGACAGGGTATACCTGAGGCTGCAAATTTATAATCAATATTCCTTAAAAAAAGTATCTCATTGTTCTGACTATTACATTACTGTAATTATTTCAACACCATTTTTTGGAAAATAGACTTTCCAAAAACCAAATCTTTGTTTTCACAAATATTCATAATGCTTTTATTCAAAAATAGTGTGATGAAAACACATTTTATAAGCGGCCCTGCATTTCTTTTTTCTAACCATGTACTGACACATTACGATCCATAATAACTTTAGCATTTTTATGTTGGTCATTTTTGGATCACCAACATTACATTCTATCAGACTGTACTTCTTAGCTGCTTGAGAGTTGTTTGATGACCCTGCTGAATTTATCACCATGAACTTAGTTTGCGTCTCAACTTCTCAGTTGCTAGTTAAATTGCCTGACTTTTGAGCCACTTTCTTCTCAGGACAATAACTATGTCATGCAGCATTATAAGCTTGAGGGGTGGTTTGTTTGCGATACAATATACTTTATTATACCAAACACGGAAATTCATCTTGGACTCATATACTGCATACAATGCACGATAAAAACAATACAAACCACATTCAATATAAACACCCCGCATAAATATGAATATAAATATGACACAACAAATTAACAATATTACAGACAACCCCCCATTATTTCAGTCCTGGTGGGGGTGGGAAGCAGCACAAATTAATTCATAAAACGTAGCAGATTAAATCATAGCACTGGCACCTTACATTAAACTCAACAGTAGTGCAGCGAACAGAGAGGATCTGATAATATAAAAACAGTGAGTAAAGTGAGATGGAGACACTTGTGATCACTGACCAAAAACTGGATAAGGTGCTTGTACAGATCCTTGACGAGGAAATTTGAAAATGCCTGCCGGAACAATTTTTGATCCTCTTAATAAGCCAACTGAGCAGCACCAGTGCCTCACTTTGTTCTAAGTGAGTATTCCATTCTCTTGATAAATGGGAAGGAGTGAAGCTGAATAGGTTCAGCAAATGACAGGTGATACTCGGCGACTAAATCTCTGAACAATTTGCTTGAAATGGTCTATTTGAATTGTAATTGGCAGGTGTGGAAGTACAAATAATATTGGATACTGGAAAATATCTCACTCGGGCCAGACAATTATGGGTGTCTCCTGCAATGCTGCACTGGGCTCCTGAACAGACATTAGCCACCACACACAAGAATAATCATTTTCAACCTCAAATTTAATTCTGTAGCTTCAGTTTTCCTTCTGGGGTATTTTTTTTTTTTTTTTACAAATGTCTGACCTGCCTGCGGAATTGGAAAAGTGAGGATTGTGTTGATGAAATTTTATTCAAAGTAGTAGGCTGAAGCTTTCTAAATTTGATTTAGACTGAACAAACTCTAAAGGTCATACTGATGTTTATGTGCAGTCAATAAATCTTAAGCCAACGTGCACATGTTAACTGTTTATTTTACTTTGTTTTTCCATAAGCCGAGCCTGCAGAGCACAGGGAGTCTGTGTGAGCAGACGTTTGAGTTAATATTTTACGCATAACATAATTGTCTCCATTTAGTCAGTGTTTGTCAGGTATTCCCAGAAATTACTGTTAACAAATGGACAATATTTTACAAAACAAGCAAATAGGAAGCGGAACATTTTATTATCTCCTGCCGCACTTTATAGGTCTGATGTTTGTCTGACATCAATAATTGCCTTTGGAAAAACTGGTTATATTTTTATATGGGTTCACTTGTTTTTCAGACTTGACAGAAGAGCCAAAATGATAATTATGAAAATCATAGTAGTAGGCATGCTCCCGAAATCCAAATTATCTGTCAGGGAGTGCCTGGGGAATTGTAATTTATCCTAGTTAAATTGTCAAAAATACCCTTTATTATAATTTCCAGCATTATTGTCAACAGTACAATAGGAGATAAAGCGTCCAGCTAAAACACTTTTTTTGTGCATAACCCTCTGCTTTCTACAGCACACCCAAAGTCCCACTGTTGTATATTTGTAGTTTGTGTGTATAACATATTATCTTGTTGGAACAAGCTATTATGTTGTACACACATGGTGATTATCTTTTTCAGTAATATGTTATCTTGTGCACACAAGACAATTACCCAATGGCAACAATTTATAATGTTGTGCAACAGAAGATAAGTGCCTGTTATTAACAAGTCATAATCTTGTGTGCATACGATAATTATCTTGTGGAAACAAGCAATCTTTGGCACACAAGATAATTGCCCAGTGGTAACAAGTTACAGTCTTACAGTCATAATTATCTAGTGAGAAAAGGCTCACAAGATATCTTGTGCAAAGAAGTTATTATCTTGTGCATGCAAGATGGTTATCTTGTGCACATGCAATTCTCACCACAACATATTATGAAGTTGCCAAAGTTGCCCTTTGCTGCCTGGGTTGATGGGGTGTTGCACAAGTGAAGAAATAGGCCCCAAGGGTATGCCCCCTGGAAAACTTTGGAAAGTAGAAGGTGCTATTTTGTTGTTTCTTTTGCACAAACATCATATTTGTTGCCTTTATTTGCATATTATTTCAGTAGCACTTGGCACTAGATATTTTAGTATATAAGCAATAATAATAAGCATGTAACTGGGTTTCAATTTGTCACATTGTCAAAGGTATACTTTTGCCAGATGTAGGGGTGTATCACTTCAATGTAATAAAAAAGAAATCACGTGTATTCAAGTATTCACAGCCTTTGCCGTGAAGCTCAAAATTCAGCTCAGGTGCATCCTAGTTCCACTGATCATCCTTGTGATGTTTCTACAGCTTAATTGAAGTCCACCTGGGGTCAGTTCAGTTGATTGGACATGATTTGAAAAGGCACACACCTGTCTACATATAACGTCCTACAGTTGACAATGCATGCCAGAGCACAAACCAAGCATGAAGTCAAAAGAATTGTCTGGAGACCTCTGAGACGGGATTGTCTTGAGGCACAAATCTGGGGAAGGGTACGGAAACATTTCTACTGCTTTGAAGGTCCCAGTGAGCACAGTGACCTCCGTCATCCGTAAATGGAAGAAGTTTTGATCCACCAGTGCTCTTCCCAGAGCTGGCTGCTAACCTAAACTGAGTGATCGAGAAGAAGGGCCTTAGGGAGGTGACCAAGAACTGGATGGTCACTCTGTCAGAGCTCCATCATTCCTCTGTGAAGAGAGGAGAATCTTCCAGAAGGACAACCATCTTTGCAGCAATCCACCAATCAGACCGGTATGGTTGAGTGGCCAGATGGAAGCTACTCCTTAGTAAAAAGCACATGGCAGCCCAAATGGAGTTTGCAAAAGGCACCTGAAGGAGGAACAAAATTCTCTGGTCTGATGAGACAAAGATTGAACTCTTTGGTGTGAATGCCAGGTGTCATGTTTGGAGGAAACCAGGCTCCATTCCAACAGTGAAGCATGGTGGTGGCAGCATCATGCTGTGTTTTTCAGCGGCAGGACCTGGGAGACCAGTCAGGATTGAGAGAAAGATGAATGCAGCAATGTACAGACATCTGAGATGGAAACCTGCTCCAGAGAGCTCTTGACCTCAGACTGAGGTGATGGTTCATCTTTCAGCAGGACAATGACTCTAAGCACACATCCAACATATCAAAGGAGTGTCTTCAGGACAACTCTGTGAATGTCCTTGAGTGGCCCAGCCAGAGCCCAGACCTGAATCTGATTGAACATCTCTGGAGAGATCTGAATGGCTGTATATCGATGCTCCCCATCTAACCTGGTGGAGCTTGAGAGGTGCTGCAAAGAGGAATGGGCAAAACTGCCCAAAGATAGGTGTGCCAAGCTTGTGGCATCATATTCAAGAAGACTTGAGCCTGTAATTGCTGCCAAAGGTCCAAAGTATTAAACAAAAGGTAGGAATACTGGTGTGATTTCTTAGTTTATTGTTTTTAATAAAATTGCAAAATAAATAAATAAAATAAAAAATCTGGAAGTGAAGCGCTGTGAATATTTTCCAGATGCACAATGTATGCTTTACTATTGAGCAGCAAATACTCAACAGCTCAAAAAAGAATTCCCATGAAGCTTGATCACAAGTATGGTTCTTTCAATACATGCAAATTTATGATGAAGGACCTTGAAACTTTAAATGTAAAAATGACTGCAAGGCGACACTCGTACAAGCAAATTTAAAAAAAACCTATTAAAAACCTCATGCTTGTGTAGAAAGTTCATTTAAACATGATGCAATTAATTTTCCCATTGATAGTCTGCTTTTTTGGAGTTACAGTATGCACGTAATGACTACCCTTCTAAATTTTTTGCGTTGGACTTTATTAGAATCGAGTTGTTAAAGGGACATGAAATTGCAGAAACCCTGGAAAGACTATCTTCTGTGTTTTTTAAAATTAATTTCCACCTTGAATGATTTTTCATAAACCTGTGAAGGGCAAATATATCACCTCCAAAAACCTAATCCACCTAAAATAGAATTTTGTGCATACTTTAATTGTAGTCATGTAATTGTCAATAAAAAGTGCAACTTAAAAGTGAAGGTGCTAATTTGTCTTGGTGACAAATATCTCACTGCTGAAGTAAAAAAAAAAGCAGAACTATTCTAATTTATTATAATATTATAATTAATCATTGATTTTGATGTATTTATATTTGTTGTATGTCAGATATATTGTCTGGCTAATAATATTGTCTGATATGAACCTGCAGTAAAAAAAAAACAAAAAACACTGACTGTTGGAAATAGTGTCATTACCTAATTTGTCAACAGAATTATCAAGTGTGTCATTACCTAGTTTGATGACAGCATTGTAAACAATGCCAAAGGTATGTCAAGCATGGCTGGGACCCCATCACCCCTTGGTCACATTAGCTAGAACAAAAGGCAAAGTGACCAGCACTCATTTACAATCAGAGTTGGCATTTTACAGCAACAAGAGACAAGTGTTTGCTAGGGCTCCAGCTAGGCAGAGCCAAAAAGTGAATGTGTCGGATGTAACATGGCAATGTGACATGGCCACTGCCAGTCTGAGTGACGGCGGTGTGATGGCAGCTTGATGTAAGTTGGTTAGTTATTTATAACGACGTTAGGGCAGCACAGTAGTTTAGTGGTTAGCTCTGTTGCCTCACAGCAAGAATTGTCAGTATGTCTGAATGTGTTTGTTTGTCTATATGTGGCCCTGTGACAGACTGGCATCCTGTCCAGGGTGTACCCCGCCTCCAGCTCCCCCGTGACCCTTAATTGGAGTAAGAGGTTGAAGATGAGTGTGTATAATAAAGTTAATCTTTAAAATGAAACATTAGGAATCATTGGTATTTTTGGAGTATACATTGGCAGATATATTGATATCTTCAATTTTTTACTCCATAATAGCAGTATTAGTCCACAAAAAAAAAAAAAAATCCATAATTTTCCCTGTGTTCAGACCAACATGCTTAATAGTGCGAATTTGGTTGATTTGCACAGAAAGTGCGCATGAAGCAGGAATCGTGTGCAAAACGTGTAATTTCATAGGTGCTTCCAACGCCTCGTACACCTGTTGCTACAACTGTTTGCGCACACCAGCGGCTGAAAGACAGTGTGTGCTGTTCGAGCCCATCGAACCCTCTCATGATAGGTGTCAGCCAAAATCCAACTAACACATACAAACATTTAACACTGCTTGCATGTCACTTAGAAAATGTGTGGCCATTCACACTGTCATTACAAAAACAGTCAGCAGACTGTCGAGCTGGATGTGAAATTTGTCTAAGTGCCCCATGACTGTGAATTTGCCGAGTGTACATGTGGTGTGCCAGAGTGTCGGCTCCTCCCAAAACTCGTGTGCGTGTGCTCCCCCACCCCCACAACACATCTTTGCGTGTGGTTTGCGCTCCCCCGCAGGCGAGGCATCTCTCACCTGATCACAGAGTGACATCTTGGTCTATACACTGACAGGACACGGGGCGTGGCTGGCTGCCCACATCTGTTGAGACACCTCCGGTCCTGGACATCACAGCTGCAGCACACGACCCGTGTTTTGACGGACACACGGTGTGTGTGCTTGTGTAGAAATACATAAAAACATATATCGCTTTTGTGATGGGAAGATAAACGGGCCATCAGTCCGTTTGGACACGCAGCAGGCGATCTGAATGTCACATCTGACAGGACACGCATGCCAGCCTGTGAGGGCTGTGAGTGGCGCACTGCATGTCCAGTACAAGCCATGACAAATATGCCACTTTCAGTCAGGTATCAGCAGAAATACACCGTACCAATGTTTGGTCAGTTATCTCTGCACTTTTTTTTTTTTTTTTTTTTTAGAAAATACATTTATCTGCTTGTTGATTTTACCCATTTCATGCTCCTGTTACAAGACAGTGATTGTAGCGCTTCCATCTGGTAATCAGAGCATGTGGGTTTGAATTCTGTGTATTTAAAAAAAAAAAATAATAAAAATTTTTCTTCAAAGCAGCGTGTTCCCGCGTGCACGAACCGTCGCCAACATTGTGCATGCCTGCCCATTGTCACAATGTTTTGTGGTTCGATCATACGAGCTGTTTACCATGTGTCGCCCTGAGTTGTACTTTATTCGCACTATGTTAGTGAGGCTATGATAGCAGGGTGCTAATTCGTCTAGAGGCTAACTGTAGACAAGATGGTATGTCGGTCAGAACACAGGGATGAAGACACTAGACTCCAAGTATGTCCTTCAGCAGGGTTTACTCATATTCATGAACATTCAGAAATATTTACAGTTAGGGAGGGTGATGGAGTGAAGAAGTGAGTCTGAAATAACAAACCAAATAATATTAATTAGTTCAAAACATTACAACTCTCAACTATTAGAAACAAATAAGATGCAGTCATTGGTATGCACACAGCATGTAAACTCCAAACCAGTAAATCACTACAGAAAGTAGTGAAATGGCACCATCTAGTGGCGTTAGAAAATGACAACAACACAAGGACCATATAGACACAACTTACACCGTTACTCATTTCAGCATTAACATAACGAAGAGTAAACACGTTATAGCGTGAGATAACTCTGTAACATGCAAACACTCGTTTACAGGCTCCTACTTGTGCATCAAAGCTAACTGCTAGTGTGGCTAACTGAGTCACACACAGACAGTCTAAACTTAATTAACTGCATGTTACAGACACACAAACCACACACTTACCTTTTGTCATTAACTCAGTGCTGAGAACATTAGCTGTAGGAGGTGAAAGGCACTTATTTCACTGGACTGCTCTTCTATATCGTACTACACGTCAGAAGAAAAAACCTGGGTAAATCAGAATCAGCAGCAACGCGAGACCATGAACATAAACTCACGTGACTACAATGGAGGAGGGCTGAGCCTTTATTACAGCCGCCCCCAAATGTGCTAGGCACATTTGCTCCCCAAATAAAGGCCAGACTAATCTTCCCCCAGATGGAAGGGCTGGCAGCATCACTAGTCGAGCAACAGGTCGGGTGTACACATGACCTCTAATATGCACATCAGCTGACCTAATACACCCATCATCACTCCGGTGAACCTTGGTGACCTGTCCGATGGGCCATGAAGCTCTGGGCAGCTGCAGGTCCACCAACATCACGACTGCTTTCTTGAAAAGCTCAGGGGTTGTAGAATGCCATTTCTGCCTTGTTTGCAGTGCAGGGAAGTACTCTCTAATGAATCTTGACCAGAATTGGTCATTGAGCACCTGTGAGTGCCGCCAACGCTTGCGACTCAGAATCTCTGTCTCAGGGTACAAAACTTGGGGAAGCGATCCATCTGGCCATCCCATCAGAAGACTGTTCAGAGTCACAGGGTCAGCATCGGCCACATCAGCTGAGACGTAGCCCAGTGGTTTGGAGTTGAGGATAGACTCCACTTCCAGAAGCACTGTGAGCAGGACTTCCTTGTAGACCGGTTGGGCTCCAACACAAGCGTACAGGGCAGTCTTCACAGAGTGAATTTCCTGCTCCCATGCTCCGTGAGGGGCTGCAGGGGGATTAAAGCGGAACTTAATCTTCTGGCATGCAAGCTGTTGTTGTAGAGTGGGAGCCATGTTGGCGAAGGCCTCTTGGAGTTCACGCTCCCCACCCTTGAAGTTGGTCCCCTGGTCCGACCACATCTCTGCAGGGGTTCCACATCTAGCTATGAATCTTCGTAGCACCATCAGATAAGTGTCTGTATCCATGCTCCTCAAAAGATCCAGATGGACTGCCCGGGTAGATTATTCCCCAGCGTTTCTCATGATGTCTGGCCACCTTGAAGATCATCGGCCCGAAAAGTCTACACCCGTGGAGTAGAAGGCTGGCCTGAATAATCGAAGGCGGGCAGCTGGTAGATCTGCCATCTTGGGGACGGATGGCTGGGCTGTCCAGCGACGACATTCAGTGCAGGCGTGCTGGTACTTGCAAATGGTTTCTCTGCCTTTGATGATCCAGAACGACCTCTGCAATTCGGCAAAGACTCGCTCTGGACCAGGATGGTGAAGGTCACTGTCGTACTTCTGGATAAGTAGCCGGGTGACTGTATGTGAGGGATCAAGGACAACTGGGTGCAAGGTAGAGTCACTAAGGCCTTCTGAGCACCACAAGCGACCACCTACTCTTATTAGACCGGAGGATTTGTCCAATTCAGGGGATAAGGTAAGTAGGCGGCTCTTGGATGAGACAGGTTTTCCTTCTGCCAGCAACATGTAATCTTCAAGAAATGACTGTTGTTGGGCCTGCAGCAGCACCACTGTCTCTGCTTGCTAATACTCTTCAGCACTCAGAGGGGAGTCAGAGTAGCTCTATCCATGGAGCTCCTGAACCTTGTCTTCAGTTAGCTCCTGCCATGTGTTATACACTTTGTTGCTTTGGCTCATTGATGAGGTAACGGTCAGGGCACAAAATGTAGCCTTGCGGAGCTCAGATGGGTCTTCTTGTGGCTCTGTAGTAGGCTTCTGTGGCCAGGTATTTGGGTCTTGAAGGAGGAAGGGAGGTCCTTGTGACCATCGATTAGGTTCGGTGAGCGATCTCAGGGATTTACCCCAGGTCAAGTCATCTGCAGGGTTGTTTGCTGAATCGACATAGCCACGGTCCATCCGGACCAGAACCTCCCACCATAAGAACAGTTTCTTCCCCTCTGCCATTAGACTCATGAACACCTCATAACTCAGTCACCTTAAGCTTAACTCTGTCACTTTATCATTTTATCACGGGTCACTTTAGACAATGTACTTTGGTTTTTAATTGCACTCCTCCCACTGCACTGTTTTTTCTGTTTCTCTGTTTTTTCTGTTGCACACAGCCTTTCATATTTCATATTTCTTTTTTATATCTTATATTTTATCTTATTTTGACACATATGTTATATTTTATCTTAGCATTTTATCTCTTCTTAATGTTGCACCATTGTACCGAAGCAAATTCCTACTCTGTGAATCCTGTTCACTGGCAATGGCAATAAACTTCTTCTGATCTGGGTAACTGCCAGGGTCAGTTCCTTCTTGAGGAGATGGGCGAGCTGTGCAGCTATCAGCGCTGCATAAAGTTCCAGGCGTGGGATGGAATGTGTACGTTTGGGAGCCACATGGGACCGAGCGAGGATGAAAGATAGGTGCACCTGACCATCTCCATCTTTGGTTCTCAAGTATGCCACAGCCCCATAGGCTCGATCTGAGGCATCTGCGAAGATGTGAACCTCATACGTAGCACCCTCCAGCTTGGCACCTGTGAAAACATAAGGGCGGGGGAGAGACAAGACAGACAAACACTCAATCTCTGCTTCCCAACTGGACCAGGCCTGCATGAGCTCAGAGGGGAGATTTGTGTCGTCCCAGCCACGCTGTTTATCCCATAACTGCCGGACAATAAGCTTTGCTCGGGTGGAGTAGGGCAACAGATACCCCAGGGGATCATATTGGGAGGCCAATACTTTGTAAATGTTTCTGAGGGTAGGCACGTCATAGGTTATGGACCTGTGTTTGTAGCCCAAGGAGTCAGTTCTCCAGTTCCAACTAAGGCCAAGGGTAGATTCTTGTGGGTTGGAGTTATCCTGGGCTAACCACTTGTCCAGACTCTCGGATCTGGCTTCTTGAGGCAAGTGGCTCAGGACATTCGCATCATTACAGGCCCACTGGCGCAAATCAAACCCTGCTGAGGCTAGAAGGGCTCTGAGGCGATCGACGAGTGACTTAGCTTCATCTGGAGTGTGCAGGCTTTGGAGACAATTATCAACATAGAAACAATTCTCCACCGAAACCTTGAGGTCATGATCATGGTGGCGAGGATGTGTACATGGCGTTGCAGGGCATAAGTCGCGCAGCACGGGCTGCAGGCCATGCCGAACGGAAGGACTTGCCACTCAAAGACTCTTGCAGGTTCGTGCACTTGTAGGTCTCGCCACAGGAATCTGAGTAAGGGGCAATCCTCAGGGAGGAGGTGTACCTGATGGAACTTCCCCTTTATATCCCCACTTACTGCTATGGGGCATTCACGAAACCTCAGCAGGACTCCCAGTAAAGAAGCCCCGAGGGTAGGGCCAGCTAGTAAGTACTGGTTTAAGGACTGTCCAAGGTACTGGTGGGAGCAGTTGAATACGAGGCATGATTTCCCATTATGGTTGACCAGATGATGGGGGATGTACCACTCCTCCTGGTGGGGGGTCTGTTGGCTAACCTCACGCACAGCACCCACATCAATGAGTTTCTGTATCTCTTTTGTGTAGGCCTCAGCTTGTTTAAGGTCCTTGAAGAGGCGTCTCTCAGTACTTTGCAGTAAGGGCATGACGGAGTCTTTGGGAGCAACAAGCTGGGGCATGTCTGGATGGCGAAGTAGCGGTGTAACATACCTCTGGATGCTATCTACTTCTGTGCGGACAGTTTTAGCATCGAGCATAGCCACTGCCAGCTGGTTATGCTTGGACCGTATCACTTCCCTTTCTGGACGGTAGGGAACTGAGTCCATTTGCCACATCCTTTCAACATGTTTGTATAGCTCTTCCGGCTGGGGAAGGCAGGAGGTCAACAGACACTGGACATAGTTCGTGGGCCGCCCCATGGGCTGGACCGGACCTTGTAGGGTCCACCCCATTCTCGTGTGGACAGCAGCAGGACTGCCAGTTGTTCCCAGCCTGACAGGTTCAATTGGTGTGACGAGGTGTGGCTGATATGAGCTGATAATAAGTGATGGCTCAGCTTCTCTGAATGCAGGTATGGCAAGGCCACGGAGGTGTGTGAACTTCTGTTGAAGGCGCTCAATAGGGTAAGTGTACTGGGTGAGGCTAAGATCGCTGACTGTAAATGCACCTTCAATCTTGTAGCTATTGTGAGGACTAGTAATTGAGGAGACATGGAAAGACACTGTGTATCCAGGAAGTACTTGAATGTCCTGCCTTACAGTGCGCAGTGGAAGGTCTTCTGGAATGCCCTTTATGCCCAGAGCTTTGGCTGCCCTTGATAACAGCATTGATCTTTCAGACCCGTCATCTAGGATTGCGAAAGTGTTCAGGGTCCGTCCCCCATAGTGGATAATGATGGGAAACACCTTTAACATAACTCTGTTCCCTGCACCTGGTCAATTGAGGTAGAGAGAGTTTGAGGTGGAGCTAACGAGACAGCTCTCTTGTTTAGCAACCATGTCTTGGTTGCTCTTCTCTGACTTAAAGTTAATCTCATGGAGAGCTAGGAGGTGCTTGCCCTGACAAAGATTGCAGAACTTCTTCAGTGTGCATTGAGCAGCTAGATGGGCACGTGCACAGCGCCAGCAGCGTTTACTGGCCTGGATCCACTCTTTAAGCTGCTCTTTGGAGAGCTTTGCGACTTCGCCACACTGGCTAAGATAATGTTCGTTACTCTCACAGTAGGGGCAGTATGCTTTACTCCTAATCTTCCCCTTATCTGGTTTACACCTGTTGGGAAGGGGTGGTGCGGACTCATCAACACCATGCAGGACCATCACTGTCTGTTTGGCAGAACGACTGTCATTCCTCACGCTTGGCCTTTCTGTGTTGGTTCATGTAGTCAATCAATCAATCAATCAATTTTTTTTTTATATAGCGCCAAATCACAACAAACAGTTGCCCCAAGGCGCTTTATATTGTAAGGCAAGGCCATACAATAATTATGTAAAACCCCAACGGTCAAAACGACCCCCTGTGAGCAAGCACTTGGCTACAGTGGGAAGGAAAAACTCCCTTTTAACAGGAAGAAACCTCCAGCAGAACCAGGCTCAGGGAGGGGCAGTCTTCTGCTGGGACTGGTTGGGGCTGAGGGAGAGAACCAGGAAAAAGACATGCTGTGGAGGGGAGCAGAGATCGATCACTAATGATTAAATGCAGAGTGGTGCATACAGAGCAAAAAGAGAAAGAAACAGTGCATCATGGGAACCCCCCAGCAGTCTACGTCTATAGCAGCATAACTAAGGGATGGTTCAGGGTCACCCGATCCAGCCCTAACTATAAGCTTTAGAAAAAAGGAAAGTTTTAAGCCTAAACTTAAAAGTAGAGAGGGTGTCTGTCTCCCTGATCTGAATTGGGAGCTGGTTCCACAGGAGAGGAGCCTGAAAGCTGAAGGCTCTGCCTCCCATTCTACTCTTACAAACCCTAGGAACTACAAGTAAGCCTGCAGTCTGAGAGCGAAGCGCTCTATTGGGGTGATATGGTACTACGAGGTCCCTAAGATAAGATGGGACCTGATTATTCAAAACCTTATAAGTAAGAAGAAGAATTTTAAATTCTATTCTAGAATTAACAGGAAGCCAATGAAGAGAGGCCAATATGGGTGAGATATGCTCTCTCCTTCTAGTCCCCGTCAGTACTCTAGCTGCAGCATTTTGAATTAACTGAAGGCTTTTTAGGGAACTTTTAGGACAACCTGATAATAATGAATTACAATAGTCCAGCCTAGAGGAAATAAATGCATGAATTAGTTTTTCAGCATCACTCTGAGACAAGACCTTTCTGATTTTAGAGGTATTGCGTAAATGCAAAAAAGCAGTCCTACATATTTGTTTAATATGCGCTTTGAATGACATATCCTGATCAAAAATGACTCCAAGATTTCTCACAGTATTACTAGAGGCCAGGGCAATGCCATCCAGAGTAAGGATCTGGTTAGACACCATGTTTCTAAGATTTGTGGGGCCAAGTACAATAACTTCAGTTTATCTGAGTTTAAAAGCAGGAAATTAGAGGTCATCCATGTCTTTATGTCTGTAAGACAATCCTGCAGTTTAGCTAATTGGTGTGTGTCCTCTGGCTTCATGGATAGATAAAGCTGGGTATCATCTGCGTAACAATGAAAATTTAAGCAGTACCGTCTAATAATACTGCCTAAGGGAAGCATGTATAAAGTGAATAAAATTGGTCCTAGCACAGAACCTTGTGGAACTCCATAATTAACCCTAGTCTGTGAAGAAGATTCCCCATGTACATGAACAAATTGTAATCTATTAGACAAATATGATTCAAACCACCGCAGCACAGTGCCTTTAATACCTATGGCATGCTCTAATCTCTGTAATAAAATTTTATGGTCAGCAGTATCAAAAGCAGCACTGAGGTCTAACAGAACAAGCACAGAGATGAGTCCACTGTCCGAGGCCATAAGAAGATCATTTGTAACCTTCACTAATGCTGTTTCTGTACTATGATGAATTCTAAAACCTGACTGAAACTCTTCAAATAGACCATTCCTCTGCAGATGATCAGTTAGCTGTTTTACAACTACCCTTTCAAGAAATTTTGAGAGAAAAGGAAGGTTGGAGATTGGCCTATAATTAGCTAAGATAGCTGGGTCAAGTGATGGCTTTTTAAGTAATGGTTTAATTACTGCCACCTTAAAAGCCTGTGGTACATAGCCAACTAACAAAGATAGATTGATCATACTTAAGATCGAAGCATTAAATAATGGTAGGGCTTCCTTGAGCAGCCTGGTAGGAATGGGGTCTAATAAACATGTTGATGGTTTGGATGAAGTAACTAATGAAAATAACTCAGACAGAACAATCGGAGAGAATGAGTCTAACCAAATACCGGCATCACTGAAAGCAGCCAAAGATAACAATACGTCTTTGGGATGGTTATGAGTCATGAAGTCATTACTAGTTAAAGTTAATGGAATACTCAGCTCAATAGAGCTCTGACTCTTTGTCAGCCTGGCTACAGTGCTGAAAAGAAACCTGGGGTTGTTCTTATTTTCTTCAATTAGTGATGAGTAGAAAGATGTCCTAGCTTTACGGAGGGCTTTTTTATAGAGCAACAGACTCTTTTTCCAGGTTAAGTGAAGATCTTCTAAATTAGTGAGACGCCATTTCCTCTCCAACTTACGGGTTATCTGCTTTAAGCTTCGAGTTTGTGAGTTATACCACGGAGTCAGGCACTTCTGATTTAAAGCTCTCTTTTTCAGAGGAGCTACAGCATCCAAAGTTGTCTTCAATGAGGATGTAAAACTATTGACGAGATACTCTATCTCACTTACAGAGTTTAGGTAGCTACTCTGCACTGTGTTGGTATATGGCATTAGAGAACATAAAGAAGGAATCATATCCTTAAACCTAGTTACAGCGCTTTCTGAAAGACTTCTAGTGTAATGAAACTTATTCCCCACTGCTGGGTAGTCCATCAGAGTAAATGTAAATGTTATTAAGAAATGATCAGACAGCAGGGAGTTTTCAGGGAATACTGTTAAGTCTTCTATTTCCATACCATAAGTCAGAACAAGATCTAAGATATGATTAAAGTGGTGGGTGGACTCATTTACTTTTTGAGCAAAGCCAATAGAGTCTAATAATAGATTAAATGCAGTGTTGAGGCTGTCATTCTCAGCATCTGTGTGGATGTTAAAATCGCCCACTATAATTATCTTATCTGAGCTAAGCACTAAGTCAGACAAAAGGTCTGAAAATTCACAGAGAAACTCACAGTAACGACCAGGTGGACGATAGATAATAACAAATAAAACTGGTTTTTGGGACTTCCAATTTGGATGGACAAGACTAAGAGTCAAGCTTTCAAATGAATTAAAGCTCTGTCTGGGTTTTTGATTAATTAATAAGCTGGAATGGAAGATTGCTGATAATCCTCCGCCCCGGCCCGTGCTACGAGCGTTCTGACAGTTAGTGTGACTCGGGGGTGTTGACTCATTTAAACTAACATATTCATCCTGCTGTAACCAGGTTTCTGTAAGGCAGAATAAATCAATATGTTGATCAATTATTATATCATTTACCAACAGGGACTTAGAAGAGAGAGACCTAATGTTTAATAGACCACATTTAACTGTTTTAGTCTGTGGTGCAGTTGAAGGTGCTATATTATTTTTTCTTTTGAATTTTTATGCTTAAATAGATTTTTGCTGGTTATTGGTAGTCTGGGAGCAGGCATCGTCTCTACGGGGATGGGGTAGTGAGGGGATGGCAGGGGGAGAGAAGCTGCAGAGAGGTGTGTAAGACTACAACTCTGCTTCCTGGTCCCAACCCTGGATAGTCACGGTTTGGAGGATTTAAGAAAATTGGCCAGATTTCTAGAAATGAGAGCTGCTCCATCCAAAGTGGGATGGATGCCGTCTCTCCTAACAAGACCAGGTTTTCCCCAGAAGCTTTGCCAATTATCTATGAAGCCCACCTCATTTTTTGGACACCACTCAGACAGCCAGCAATTCAGGGAGAACATGCGGCTAAACATGTCACTCCCGGTCCGATTGGGGAGGGGCCCAGAGAAAACTACAGAGTCCGACATTGTTTTTGCAAAGTTACACACCGATTTAATGTTAATTTTAGTGACCTCCGATTACCAAATTTACGCTTAGCCTTAGCCAGCAGTTTCAAATTTCCTTCAATGTCGCCTGCTCTGGCCCCCGGAAGACAATTGACTATGGTTGCTGGTGTCGCTAACTTCACATTTCTCAAAACAGAGTCGCCAATAACCAGAGTTTGATCCTCGGCGGGTGTGTCGCCGAGTGGGGAAAAACGGTTAGAAATGTGAACGGGTTGGCGGTGTACACAGGGCTTCTGTTTAGAACTACGCTTCCTCCTCACAGTCACCCAGTCGGCCTGCTTTCCCGGCTGCTCGGGATCTGCCAGGGGGTAACTAACGGCGGCTAAGCTACCTTGGTCCGCACCGACTACAGGGGCCTGGCTAGCTGTAGAATTTCCACGGTGCAGAGCCGAGTCTCCAATTCGCCCAGCCTGGCCTCCAAAGCTACGAATAAGCTACACTTATTACAAGTACCATTACTGCTAAAGGAGGCCGAGGAATAACTAAACATTTCACACCCAGAGCAGAAAAGTGCGGGAGAGACAGGAGAAGCCGCCATGCTAAATCGGCTAAGAGCTAGTAGCTGCGCTAAGCTAGCGGATTCCTAAAAACACGCAAAGTGAATAATGTGTAAATAATTTAGAGGTGATTCAGCAGAAGGAGTGCTTTAGTTAAGGCACGTAAAGATTACACTGGGAAACAAATCGTAATCTAGATAACTAGATCAATCTAACTGCGCAGATTAAACAGCTAACAGATACAGAAAAACACCGCTGTGCTCCGGAACAGGAAGTGATACAATACCGCAGTGAGAGCCAACCACCAGTTGTAGTAGTCGGACTGTCGAACCCCTGACACCATGATTCATAACGAAGCCACTCCGACAGGTCACGGAGGGTGTGGCTGGTTCCTGACCGCTTAAACTGTTGTTAGCAGACGTCAGCACGCTGTTCAGCAGGGAGCTTGCTTAGTAGCCGAGCTACATGGGAACCACAGTTCAGTTCAATTTCCCCAGCTGGACCTAAGGTCTGCAGTAAGCCTCCTAGGGATTGTATCTGAAGGGAGAACTTCTGGAATGCTGCAATGTCGCCATGCTTATCTTCAGGGACCTCAAGTGCAAGTTGGTGTGGTTGGCCGAACTTATCACGGAGGGCTACCATAGTATCACTGTATGGAGTGGGGGAGTTCAAATAAGCATCAGCAATAAGCCTGGCTTCTTCTAGCCTAAGGTGGTCCACAAGTATCTGATAACGGAAAAGTTCAGTGGCATTGGCTGGAAGCAGGTTCTCTAAAGCTATGCGCAGCCTTGCAAACTCACTGGCGTCTGGATTGATGAGCTTTTTGTGATGGTAGGGTTAGGCCCTTTGTACAGTGGTTCAGATACAAGTGGTGGATTGCTACTGCTAGGAGGGGGCATGCAAGGAGTTGTCCCAACAGCCGGTGAACATGGTTGAGCGGATTGAGGTGCCAGATGCCTGGTCTCTGCATTCACAGGAGCTGGGTATGGACATTGGGGAGGCAAAGGAGGCCATTCAGGAGGATGAACAGAGTCATTAGGAGGGGGAGGGTAAAGAAGCTGATTACTAGCTCCTTCGATCTTAAGGGCCTGCATATTACTTTGCAGGTCTGGCTCAGGTTCAGGCCATGGGGGAGGAAGCCAATCATTCTCCTCATGAGGGTCTGTCTTTAAGGGGTAGTTAATAGGAAGTATGAAACTTGACAGTTTCTCTGCAGTTGGAGAGGGGCTATGGGTTTGGGCCCTTTCTGTTTTCAATGAGCGGGCGATGTCTATTAATTCCTTAATCTCACTTCGGGCCTCATTCAGTTCCGTTATGTCTTCCTGAATCCACTGCCGTGATTGTTGCAACTTCGCATTCTCCTCCTGTATTACTCTGATCCCTTGGGAGAAGTAGTAATTGTGGTAGGAACTGGCCTGGTACAGGGCTGTAAGTGGAGACGGTGGCAGGTTGTCCCATTCCACATCGGTTCTCTGGAGGCGACCTGGGGCCAGCTGAGGAATCTTGGAGTGAGCAGCATTCCCATCGGCGTGCCGGTAGCGGGGTATCTGGAAGGGCGTCACCTGGACTGGATACGCTTGAGGGGTTGGTGGTGCTCTTACTGTACTTGGAGGTGGCAAATCTTGTTGCTGATATCCCACATAATCCGCTTCATAGTCCTGTAGTCTAGGAGGAGGTCGGGTTTGTCTCTTAGGTCTCACAGTAGGATACATCTCTTCCAAATGTTAGTGAGGCTATGATAGCAGGGAGGTAGTTCATCTAGAGGCTAACTGTAGACAAGATGGTGTGTCGTTAGAACACAGGGATGAAGACACTAGACTCCAAGTATGTCCTTCAGCAGGGTTTACTCCAGCTCATATTCATTAACATATTCAGAAATATTTACAGTTAGGGAGGGTGATGGAGTGAAGAAATGAGTCTGAAATAACAAACCAAATAATATTAATTAGTTCAAAACATTACAACTCTCAACTATTGGAAACAAATAAGATGCAGTCACTCATTGGTATGCACACAGCATGTAAACGCCAAACCAGTAAATCACTACAGAAAGTAGTGAAATGGCACCATCTAGTGGCGTTAGAAAATGACTACAACACGAGGACCATATAGACAACTTTCACCGTAACTCATTTCATCATTAACATAACGAAGAGTAAACGCATTATATCGTGAGATAACTCTGTAACATGCAAACACTCGTTTATAGGCTCCTACTTGTGCATTATAATGACCACAACTGGACTGGAACTCAAGCTAACTGCTAGCGTGGCTAACTGAGTCACACACAGACAGTCTAAACTTACATTAACGGCATGTTACAGACACACAAACCACACACTTACTTTTTGTCATTAACTCAGTGCTGAGAACATTAGCTGTAGGAGGTGAAAGGCACTTATTTCACTGGATTGCTCTTCTGTATCGTACTACACGTCAGAAGAAAAAACCCAGGTAATGGGCCTTTCACACTGAATACGTCAGGCCCATCCGTCAGCGTGTCCCAATCCGTCGGACACATCCGACGCATGACGTCAGACGCGTCGCTTCAGAAGTGGCAAGGGGGTGGAGATTGCGGCTACGTCACACTCTGGCTGTTTCCATAACCTGAAAAAAGTTCAGCGATCGCCATCTTGAATTTGCGTCGCCTGAACCACAAAAAAAGCTTAAAAAACAGGAGTAAAAAGATTCTCCCATCACCCTGCTGGGAGAAGCTTTTTTCATCTACTTTAAGGAGTGACGCCGACCGAGGGAGGACTGACGACTTGGTGGGATATCGATCGAACCGCGACAGTGGGCCGACCCACTTTTTGGATATATGCGAAGTCCCAGTTTGCCCAACAGAGTTTAGTTCTGCAGCTTTATCGAGGTGAGAATAATGTAAAAATAAAACGTGACGTTTACTGAACTGCTGTGAAGGTTTATTGATCGGCTAACGTTAGCACAGTTGATCTGAGTCAACACTTTAATTTGTAAATGGTTCAGTCTTTTTTATTTTTACCAAATAAAGCTACAGCTTTTTTCAGACACCACAAAAGCTCAACTTTAAATAACTTATTTTTTCGGGCGTTTTTTCCATTGTTTTTCCCCCCTTTTTTTTTTCCCTTTTTTATATATAAACTGTTTAGTGTTTCTTTATATTTAAAGAAATATTTTTATTTGTCCAAATCAGGAACATTTGCTGTGCAGACAACCAAACTTCCATTGATGAGCTGAACACCATGAAGTCCAGTCGAAAGAAAACATCGCTGCTCTTCAAAATAGGACAAAAGTGTCTTCAGCAACACCACCAGAGTTCAAAGCTACAGAAGAGACCTTCATCTGGTCCCGAGAATCCAGCAGAACATCACCTGCTTCTAAATAAAAGGCTCTTTGAACAGCAACTATTTTATTATTTTTTTAAAAAGCTGTTTCATTTTATATTTTAATAATAAATGAACGGATCATTAAAAATGTCCACGAATCAAAGTCCAGAGACATTTGCACAGGTAGAAGCTCTCCACTTATTGCGCTCAAATTCATATTTTATAAATGACTCTGTCCTGATAACATTAAAGGCAATTACATATTTTGGCGAAATTACATGTTGAAATGACTATAAAAAAAAATGCATCATGAGGTTTATGTCACAGAAATCCTGCTTTACAATCACACTGCAGTCATTGTTAAATTATTTCCTGTTGCATTTATAATAAACATTTGTATTTATTTACAGTGTCTGTTTTTCTGGTTGAAATGAGATAATCTACCAGACTTAAAAAAAAAATGTACAAATTTCCATGTTATTTTGTCTAAAAATAAATGTCCGAGGTTCCTTATGTTAAACAAGAAATGATCTAATCTGAAATAACAGGTGGTTTTACAGATGAAAGGTTTCTAAAGATCTATTTATTGATTTTATTTAGCTATTTTAAGTACAAGTGTTCTAAACTTTTTTTAACAGTAATCACAAATTCTGAGGTAACAAACAACAACAAAAAACATTTAGAAGGATTTTTCTTCAGAAAACTGCTCCATAAATGAGCAGTCCTGTGACACATATGTTTTTGCACAGATCAGTGGTTTCTGCACCGATCCATTTTGTAGAGATCAGTGGTTTCTGTACCAATCTGTTTGTAGAGATCAGTGGTTTCTGCCACTAGTCTTCCATGTTTTGGCCTGACGCATTGTTCCTGTTGGACAACGCAAAGGTACGTCACAGCTCAGAGCATCGAAAGTTGGATTGGGTTGAACTTTGACTGCGTCAGCCTGCTGACAAGCGGCAATGCGTGCTCCCGTCAGAAACGTCGGTTTAGCTCGGCTTTTGACGCAACGCTTCTGACGCATCTAAAAAGCAACGTGTCTCATTGAAAATAATGCTTTTTAGACCGTTTTTTGACGCATCTGACGTATTCAGTGTGAAAGGCCCATTAATCAGAATCAGCAGCAACGCGAGACCATGAACATAACCTCACGTGACTACAATGGAGGAGTGCTGAGCCTTTATTACACACTATATGTGAAGGGGCCCTAAGATTAATGGAATCAGCTGGTTCGCACATTTTTCTTTGTAAGGTTCTTTGATTGATGTATTTTCTGCTGCTTATCTGACTTACGGTATCAGTGGAACAACCTGGTATCTCCGACTGAACGGTCCCCCCCTAAAAATTGGTCCACCCTGCCTTCACTGCGCATGTGTCATTTCGGCAGCAATTCACCAATTATCGCCTTGTTTCTGCTTAAAACTGCACTCCAGTCATCATCTATCTCAGTGACAGATATCTGAAGCTTTTGTACAACAATCATTTCCACATAAATTCAGCATTATTTCATCATAAAAGATGGGGAAGCGATCAGAGCGCCATGGCAGCATGTCTGAGTCTGATGTGCTGCTGCGCCTACGTCATTTCGGAGTGTCAGTAGCAGTTCACCGATTATCACCTCGTTTCTGCTTAAAACTGACTTTAGAATGATTTACGAGGTTTTACTTTGTCATCTGATGGTTCATAATCACATTATTCCCTTTGATCGCTTTGAGTGTAGAGAGTCAGACTCAGAGAGTCAGTCTCAGATGCGCTGCTGTGGTGCCCTGATTGCTCTCCCGTCTTTTATTGTGAAATAATGCTGAATTTATGTGGAAACGATTGTTGTCCAAAAGCTTCAGGTACGTGTCACAGAGATAGATGATAACTGTTTTAAGCAGAAACAAGGCGATAATCGGTGAACTGCTGCTGACGCCTCAAAATGATGCATCCACAGTGAAAGCGCAGTGAAGGCAGGGTGGACCAATTTTTAGAGGGGACCGTTTGGTTGGCTATCCCGGACATTTGCAACAACTACTACTGTACATATTCAATAGGGAAATTTTAGGTTCTGATTGGTACAGATTATGATGGGTGAACTTCCTATTTTGGCAATGTTGGCATCTTTTAACATGCAAAATAAGATACTTAGGTCTGTCAAGTTGCTTGTTGCTGATAACGGGTCCTAGTGGCCACTAGAGGTCACTGTTGCCTTTTTTCACTATGATCTTAAGAGTCATCAACCTTAAATAAATTCTAAGTGTATTCATTAGCATGTGAATTCTAAGCACATTCATTAGAATGTTTGTGAAGTTCCTGAACCAGCTTGGGATGGTTTTTGAAATCTCACCATAAAAAGTTGCTGATGAAAGTAATTACATTAATTAGCTATTTCCATCTGTCATGAGAGAAAACAGCCCTTCTGTACCTGTGTAAAGAAGAAAGAATAAACACACGTCTTTGCTGTGAAGCAAATGTTTAAGGCAAAATATGGAAGCCCCACTTTTAACCTGGCTTTTCATCTGAGAAATAGGTTGATCTGCCTTAATGGGGATTCAGACTCCTGGGAAGACTGAATAAAATTAAGCATTGAACTTCAATATCATTATTCTATCGTTATTTGTTCCTTTCAGGTGCAAAACCTACGCCTTTAATAGTATACTCCCTGGGAGGAGATAATTATGACACATGGCTCACTTATCTCAGCGCATGTGTTAAACATTCGCTATGAAAAAGGGATATTTCTGTCACAGCACCTGAATGGCTCTCTCCTCAATCTTGCAAAATACAGCAGCACCACCAGTAGAGGATAAGTGTATTCCAAAACCATTTTCAGTGCGGAGCCTCGATAACTCGAATATGGAGGCTGCAGTCATTTAACCTTCCACTGGCCATCCGCTGTCCCTTGCTTGGCATTGAGAATAATGAGCACCATGAAAAGCAGACTGTTGACAGTGACCCCTTTGACTCAGCACTAAATTTATCGTTGTCAAGTGGAGACGGTGCTCTTCGTTTCTGTGGGGGTCAAAGCTATCATGGCCATAAAGGTTTAATTACAGGGCTGGGAACCTGCAAGTGCATGTCATCACATACTGTCCTATTGGGTTATCATCTTCTCCAGCAATTTACATTACTGTATATTATATTTTCACATATACAGTTTATATGGGGTACATATTTCATTTAACTTATTTTTTTAACCAGTTTAAAAAACAAACAACAACAACAAAAAACAACAGCAAAAACAACAAAAACGCTCAGTAAATATTTTATTGGCAAATTAGTGGAGGCAAAGTGTGATTAAAATAAAAAAAAAAAAAAAATTTTTTTTGTCTTCAATTAAATTTAATTCAATTCAATTACATTTAATTACAGTAGTGTTCAGAATAATAGTAGTGCTATGTGACTAAAAAGATTAATCCAGGTTTTGAGTATATTTCTTATTGTTACATGGGAAACAAGGTACCAGTAGATTCAGTAGATTCTCACAAATCCAACAAGACCAAGCATTCATGATATGCACACTCTTAAGCTACCGCGTGCTGGGTAATCGGGAGAGTCGGGAATTTTCCCGGTGGGCTGGTCCAACCTAGAGCCGTTGTGAGGGGGTGTTAATATATATGCATGCATATATGACCACCACTGTTAGGCTACACAGCAAGACACTTGGGCTGCTGTATCTTAATGAGAAGACATTAAGTGTTATAAATGTTTTACAATCACGAAAATTCACAAGAAAATAACTTAAGACTGCTTCTTTTGCAACGCTGCCATCTTTTCCAAAGCCTAAGGTAGGTACATCCCATTACATGTTTAACACCCCTGTGTATTCATTACAGTTAGTTCAGTCCAACCAAGCCCTGTGCACTCAGATGGGACTTGCGCTACTAGCAAGTATAGGAGGAGTGGCCCGTGAGTGAGAAGATGGACAGAAAAAAGTCAGGTGGAGCTGAAAAAGATAACGAAAAAGAAAGGATTTGGAGGAAGATGCTGCCAAGTGTGCAAAGCTGACAGATATTTTTTCAAGAAGACAGAGCGAAGAGGGAAATGGTAAATAGTCAGCCGTATCAACATTTGTAGTCCAGTACCACCTCTTCCAGCTACTTACAGACTTCACTGACTTAAGCTGGGTAGACACTGTACGATACTTTCAATCGTTGTACTTGGCTCCAGCTCAAACTGTGCGACAAAACCGCAGGGTTTAAAAGTTCAGAGCGCACGATTCATGGTCTCACACTGTACACCAGCCGTACTGGTGATTTAACAATACCATTCTTGTTTTAACTAAGGTTGGGCTTACACTGTGCGATTTGTGGCCCTTTTTCAGCCGATTTTTCACTCGTGCGAGAATTTTTTGGATCGCGCAGAGTTTCAGGTTAATCGTACGTCGTGCATCTCACGACCACCTCCCGATGGGGAATCATATGGTCGGATAAAAATCAAACCTGTTTGATATTTTGGTCGACCGTCGTGACTCGTGAGGGTTCCTCGCTGTTGAAGCAGTGCTACAAGCATCTATGCGCTGATTACCTCGCGCACTGTGCATGTGCAAACACCAGAGAGAGCAAACAGTGATCTCATGTAAAGTCTTGTGTTTTTTTATTGCGTTCCCTCGCAATAACCTAATATCATATTAAAGTTCATGCCTATCAGCGCGCACAGTGATTGGAATCAGGTGGTGGGAGACTGAACGTATATGCGCGCGCACACAGCAGACAACAACAGGATTTATGACAGATGAGTACAGCTGTAAGACTCCGTATGAAATATAGCTTGCAACACCTGTTATGAATGTTTGTTTTCTTTTTTACCGTCCTCTCGTGAATCATGTTGCTGTCTGCTGTGTGTGTGCATATGCGTTCAGTCTCCCCACCTGATTTCACTCACTGTGCGCGCTGATAGGCATGAAATAAATTTTTTAAAAAAGAAGAAAAAAGCTTCTGTTATGTTTTGCTTCCCAACGTGTGAGCAGTCAGATCGCATCAGAGCATCGGGCCGTACAGTGTGAGAACATAAATCGTGCGCTCTGAACTTTTAAACCCTGCGGTTTTGTCGCACATTTTGAGCTGGAGCCAAGTACAATGATTGAAAATATCGTACAGTGTCTGTCCAGCTTAACTAACTTTTACTTTCTATTATAAGCCAAGTCAGTCAGCACATAAATGCCACAGCAGAACTCTTATTATCCCTGTGCGCTGGCGGTTTATGGGCCAGTTGGATATGAAACTCCCGGGCTGAAAAGTGTTCCCAGCATGCCCCTGCTTTTAAGGCTATGAAATTGGGCTATTAGTAAATAAAAGTAGAAAATGGAGTGTTCACAATAATAGTAGTGTGGCATTCAGTCAGTGAGTTCCTCAATTTTGTGGAACAAACAGGTGTGAATCAGGTGTCCCCTATTTAAGGATGAAGCCAGCACCTGTTGAACATACTTTTCTCTTTGAAAGCCTGAGGAAAATGGGATGTTCAAGACATTGTTCAGAAGAACAGCGTCGTCAGGGAAAACTTATACGCAGGTGCAAAAAATTATAGGCTGTTCATCTACAATGATCTCCAATGCTTTAAAATGGACAAAAAACCAGAGACGCGTGGAAGAAAATGGAAAACAACTGTCAAAATGGATAGAAGAATAACCAGAACGGCAAAGGCTCACACATTGATCAGCTCCAGGATGATCAAAGACAGTCTGGAGTTACCTGTAAGTGCTGTGACAGTTAGAAGATGCCTGTGTGAAGCTAATTTATTTGCAAGAATCCCCCGCAAAGTCAAAATAAAAGACGTGCAGAAGAGGTTTCAATTTGCCAAAGAACACATCAACTGGACTAAAGAGAAATGGAGGGATATTTTGTGGACTGATGAGAGTAAAATTGTTCTTTTTGGGTCCAAGGGCCGCAGACAGTTTGTGAGACAACTCCCAAACTCTGAATTCAAGCCACAGTTCACAGTGAAGACAGTGAAGCATGGTGGTGCAAGCATCATGATATGGGCATGTTTCTCCTACTATGGTGTTGGGCCTATATATCACATACCAGGTATCATGGATCAGTTTGGATATGTCAAAATACTTGAAGAGGTCATGTTGCCTTATGCTGAAGAGGACATGCCCTTGAAATGGGTGTTTCAACAAGACAATGACCCCAAGCACACTAGTAAATGAGCAAAATCTTGGTTCCAAACCAACAAAATTAATGCCTCGCAGATGTGAAGAAATCATGAAAAACTGGTTATACAACTAAATACTAGTTTAGTGATTCACAGGATTGCTAAAAGCAGTTTGAACATAATAGTTTTGAGTTTGTAGCGTCAACAGCAGATGCAGCTATTATTGTGAACACCCCCTTTTCTACTTTTTTTACTAATAGCCCAATTTCATAGCCTTAAGAGTGTGCATATCATGAATGCTTGGTCTTGTTGGATTTGTGAGAATCTACTGGTACCTTGTTTCCCATGTAACAATAAAATATACTCAAAACCTTGAATAATCTTTTTAGTCACATAGCACTACTATTATTCTGAACACTACTGTACATGGAATTGTTTTGGGTTAATAGAAAAGTAACACATGTATTGCTTTTGTATGGGATTCAAAGAAGGTCCTTTTTAAAAATTGGTTCATTCTGAGCCGAAATTTGTAACATTCATGTTTTTCAGTTTCACTGGAATGGGTCAGTATATAGTATATAATTTATTCTTTTTTTGCTGCTTTTTCGGGTCTGGGTTGTGAAGGTGGCAGACCAAGCACTTCCCCATCCTCAGCCAAGTCACGTAACTCTCCCCGGTTGATCCTGAGGAGTTCCCAAGCCAAGTGGGAAATGTAACCCATCTGGGTTGTCCCTGGCGCCTAGTATTTAAGTAATTATTTGTCATGTAGGACCACATTATCTTTGCGTAATCATTATTGTTTCTTTGTAAATACTTTCCATTATATGACCCTTTTCAGTACTTTATAAACCGGACAGAATATTGCATAGCCCTGAATGGATAAATCCACTTAATCCACAAGTTGTGGATATACAAATATATTTTTTATAATCTCATATATTATTTGCTTTTTAAGTTTAATAATTAGCCAGTGTAGAAGCGATACATTAAACAAAAATGAATTATGTACTATAATTTCTCAGCCATTGGCATCAAATATTGAATGTAGTACAGCAATGCAAATATTAAAATATTGAACTTGGAAAAACATTCTATTGACTGAAAGCTTGGTGCATCAGCTCTTGTGTTTTCAGTATGAAGTAATCACACAGAAATATAGTATCTAATGTTACTGCAGGGATACTCTGATTAATTAACTAAGTAACTGCCCATCCACGTGACTGACGCTGGCTGACATAGCAGATTCACAAAAATCGAACCCTATCTCATGCCATTTCATGATGTAATCACGAAAAGTAAATTAATCAACTTCACAAACTTTGATTTTGAATTTTTTTCTGAGACCACGACCGACATCGATGTTGCTCCATTGACATTGACTTAGTTCCTGCGGAGTCTGGCAGACCTTGGTGCTGGTAAGTGCTAAGCAACTTTTCACTGTCCGTCAGCCAGGCTAATCGTCAGAGTGGGAATGGGCCACAATGAACAAACCTTACCGGGTAAACATTTTTTTTTTTGCCCCCACAGTAGTGTAACATGTTTATTTGTAAACCAACTACATATACGAGGGCTGTCACTAAAGTAACGGTCCTTTTTATTTTTTTCAAGAACTATATGGATTTCATTCATATGTTTTTACGTCAGACATGCTTGAACCCTCGTGCGCATGCGTGAGTTTTTCCACGCCTGTCGGTGACGTCATTCGCCTGTGAGAATGAGACACATCGAAGTGGACACGGTTCGAAAAATTAAGATGGTTTTCAGTGAAAATTTTAACGGCTGATGAGAGATTTTGAGGTGATTCTGTCGCTTTAAGGACTTCCCACGGTGCGAGACGTCGCGCAGCGCTCTCAGCTGCCGTCGTCAGCCTGTTCAAGCTGAAAACCTCCACATTTCAGGTTCTATTGATCCAGGACGTCGTGAGAGAACAGAGAAGTTTCAGAAGAAGTCGGTTTCAGCATTTTATCCGGATATTCCACTGTTAAAGGAGATTTTAAACAATTAAACAATTTCTCATATACTCACTCCACTGAAAGCCATCAAAAGCCGCCTGGATTTTACAAATGGTTATCAACACGGAGGTGTTTTTCCTGTGCCGCCGCACCGCGCCGGCTGCGTCCCGACGCGCGGATCCGTCCGCACGTCTTTCATTAAAAAAATCTCCTTTAACAGTGGAATATCCGGATAAAATGCTGAAACCGACTTCTTCTGAAACTTCTCTGTTCTCTCACGACGTCCTGGATCAATAGAGCCTGAAATGTGGAGGTTTTCAGCTTGAACAGGCTGACGACGGCGGCTGAGAGCGCTGAGCGACGTGTCGCACCGTGGGAAGTCCTTAAGGCGACAGAATCACCTCAAAATCTCTCATCAGCCGTTAAAATTTTCACTGAAAACCAGCTTAATTTTTCGAACCGTGTCCACTTCGATGTGTCTCACAGGTTTAGAAAAAATTTTGATCAAACAACGCGCCAGTCTCTCAGCAACTTCTCAGACAAAGGAATTCCGACGAGGGGCTGGACGACTCCTTCCACAAGGAGTGCTCACAGGCGAATGACGTCACCGACAGGCGTGGAAAAACTCACACATGCGCACGAGGGTTCAAGCATGTCTGACGTAAAAACATATGAATGAAATCCATATAGTTTTTGAAAAAAATAAAAAGGACCGTTACTTTATTGACAGCCCTCGTAAGTAGCTGTAAGTGAAAGCAGTGTATTTGTTTTTCCCAGTATTATTTGAAAACCTTCTGCTAATTATATTGATGTACTTTTAGACAGTTAATACTTTGGTGTTGTGGGATTTCATGAAATAAGATTACATGTTGCAGCTAGAATATCCACTGTCATAAGTTACTATGGAGAGCCTTTGTTAGCCAATAAGAGATTAGCAATTACATGAAAAGCCTTTATTTGTACTCATCAGTATTATCTTATAACTGACTGCAGAATTAATTCATGTATTTTTTTTTAACAATGTATGCTCCATTATATTGGAATATTATAAAAGAAAATTGCAAAACTCAGAAATACAGTGTCACCATAATTTTAGTCAGCAGCTCTCAGACCTGGCAGAGGTTTCTTGAGCAGCAAGTTGGCAGAGTACATACATGTACCAGGAACAAATTGTTTGCTGCTCTGCATAAATCGCCACAATGGACTGCATTTATATACCATTTTCCCATCTGCATTAGAAGCTCAAAATGCTTTACAACTATGCCTCACAATCACACAAGACACAGACACACTCACATGCCGATGTCAGGGTGCTGCTATGCAGGGCACTCGTTACACAGCGGGAGCAACTAGGGGATTAAGGACCTTGCCCAAGGGCCCTTAGCGTTTTTCTGTTCTGGCTGGGTTTTGAACCAAGGATCCTCTGGTCTGAAACCCAACGCTAAACTACTAGATCATCACCTCCCCAATATAGCACTATATCCCAAGGACCACCATTTGTGCCATGGCCCTGCACATTCACTTGCACTGCAAATGACTCCCGCTCGAATGCTCCTCAGCTCGCTTTTGTTACGTCATCAAAACACGATGGCACACCTAACCAGCTGGTGGAAATAACCGCACATGTGAGTCAATGCGCGCGTTCACACGCACTGATTAATTTACTGCTCTGATATATTCAATCATCTTTACACTTATATTTATTCCCCCTTTTGACAGTTTTCTGTTATAAATCAATATATAAGGCTTAAAACATAATACAGTGATACAGCAGTGACCACAGCACACTTTTTTTTTTTTTAATTGGAGCAAAACAGAGCGCACAGCGTGTCAACAGACAGTGTAGATTCTGATGATGATGGAGATGATCCCTCTTTTGTTCTGGATGAGAAACCAGAGCAGGTGGTCCACCGACGTGCACACAGATCTCCACAGCTTCTTTTTGCAGTTTCTCCAGGACTCAGTTGCTATGAGCTCCGTCCCAGCGCCGAGTTCTGGGACAGCTGTGGCTCCAGGCGCGTTTCATTTAAAGCGTCGAGATCGTTAGCTTCGGTTTTTTATGTTCCTCTTTCGTCCCTTTTGTGCTCTTGCTTCGCAGGCTGTTCGGTGATAAAGCTCTTTCGTCCACCTTTTCTCAATGAATTGTGACTTTTTTTTAACTTTATCCCTTCGTTCAGGAATCGTCGTGTGCTGTGTGACTGGGCCATTAACCACAAGTTGGGAAAGGTTTGTTAAATTGCGATGGCCACCTTGTGCTTCATTCTGCCTGACACGGTGTAGGCTGATTGCAACTTGCCATCCAGTTTCCACACTAAGCATCGAAAGAATTAACCTCAAAATACAACCCCAATTCCACTGAAGTTGGGATGTTGTGTAAAATGTAAATAAAAGCAGAATACAATGATTTACAAATCTTCTTCAACCTATATTCAATTGAATAGACCACAAAGACAAGATATTCAATGTTCAAACTGATAGACTTTATTATTTTTGTGCAAATATTTGCTCATTTTGAAATGGATGCCTGCAACAGGTTTCGAAAACTTTGGGACAGGGAAACAAAAGACTGGGAAAGTTGATGAATGCTTAAAGAACACCTGATTGGAAACAAGTGAGTGTTATGATTGGGTATAAAAGGAACATCCCCAAAAGTCTCGGCAAAGCGAGGATCACCACTTTGTGAACAACTGTGTGAAAAAAATAGTCCATCAGTTTAAGAACAATGTTTTTCAACATTCAATTGCATGGAATTTAGGAATTTCATCATCTACAGTCCATAATATAATCAGAAGATTCAGAGAATCTGGAGAACTTTATTCATGTAAGTGGCAAGGTGAAGACCAACATTAAATGCCCGTGACCTCCGATCCCTCAGGTGGCACTACATTAAAAACCAACATCATTGTGTAAAGGATCTTACTGCGTGGGCTCAGGAACACTTCAGAAAACCATTGTCAGTTAACACAGTTCGTTGCTACATCTACAAGTGCAAGTTAAAACTCTGCCATGCAAAGCGAAAGCCAAACATCAACAACATACAGAAACACTGCCACTTTCTCTGGGACCGAGCTCATTTGAATTGGACAGATGCAAAGTGGGAAAAGTGTGCTGTGGTCTGATGAGTCCACATTTCAAATTGTTTTTGGAAATCATGGACGTCGTGTCCTCCGGACAAAAGAGGAAAAAGACCATCCAGATTGTTACCAGCGCAAAGTTCAAAAGCCAGCATCTGTGATGGGATGGGGGTGTGTTAGTGGCCATGGCATGGTCAACTTACATATCTGTGATGGCACCATCAATTCTGAAAGGAACATCAAGGTTTTGGAGCAACACATGCTGCCGTCCAAGCAACGTCTTTTTCAGAGATGCCCCTGCTTATTTCAGCAAGACAATGCCAAGCCACATTCTGCACGTGTTACAACAGCATGGCGTCATAGTAAAATACTGCGGGTACTAGACTGGCCTGCCTGCAGTCCAGACCTGTCACCCATTGAAAATGTGTGGCGCATTATGAAGTGCAAAATATGACAACAGATACCCTGGACTGTTGAACAACTGAAGTCATACATCAAGCAAGAATGGGAAAGAATTCCACCTACAAAGCTTCAACAATTAGTGTCCTCAGTTCCCAAAGGCTTATTGAGTGTTGTTAGAAGGAAAGGTGATGTAACACAGTGGTAAACATCAAACCAGTCTCACGGCAAGTCGTGATTCAGCAGCGCGAAATATACATTAATCTATTGGTTCGTGATATTGTGACGAAAAGCGCCTCATTTTTGTCACAGCAGCACAAATTCATTCTCATTCATTCCATCATGGCTGCATGAAATTAAAAGTGAGGCGTGGGGGGTTGGGGTGGTTATGGTTAGGGTGGGAGGAAGGGGTAGGATTAGGTTATGGTTAAGGTTAGGGTTGGGGATAGGAGTAGGGTTAGTAATAGTGAGTTAAATAAAACCCTGTCACAAAAATTTGACTCATTTCGTCACGGGAGCATGAAACAAAAAAAAAAAAAAAAAAAGTGAGACTGGGCTGTAAACATACCACTGTCCCAGCTTTTTTGAAACGTGTTGCAGGCATCCATTTCAAAATGAGCAAATATTTGCACAAAAACAATAAAGTTTATCAGTTTGAACATTAAATATCTTGTCTTTGTGGTGTATTCAACTGAATATAGCTTGAAGAGGATTTGTAAATCATTGTATTCTGTTTTTATTTACATTTTACACAACGTCCCAACTTCATTGGAATTGGGGTTGTACAAAGATCATGTACACCAAGTTTGTCCAGTGTAACATGGAGTTACACTATTCCAAGCCGCACTGAGCCAATTACAAGGGGTGCTGAGGTGGCTGGGAGTCCACTGATGTTTGACCAAAAAAAAGCCCAAAACAACCCAGTCCCCTTTTGAGTCACAACTTGCCCAAATATGGTGCAAAACAGAGCCAGATGTGAGAGCGGCTTCAAACATTTGATATGTCCCTTTTTCTGTGCCTGTCTCTGGCACTGACAGGAAGAAATGTAATAATAAGAATGTCACTCTCCAAAAAGAAGATGAAGCCAACTGCAGGGGCAGAAGATCTTAAGCAGTCAGTGCCGCTTTTATTCAGACTTTCTACTGGGTCTATAAATGGTCATATCATGTCACAAAATATATCCTATGGCACATCATTTACCAAGTCTACATATGGTTTCATGGCTTAAAATTTTGTACGAAACACACTTAGCTGCAAGAAGTGCACCTGTGGGAACACTGCATTTATTTGCTGCAGTTTTTAGTTTTATCGAACCAGGCACCAGAAATGAGCAACTTCATAAATGTGCAGCCTAACACCATTTTTTGCAGTGCGCCATCGGGCTGAACTTTTAAGTGACCATCCCCTGCATGTGCATGTCAGGAAGAACCATTACTGGAACCGACTCCTGTGTGTATTACCATTAGACCACACAGTGTAGGCGCTGACTTTTATTTCTTTACCTGATGCTGTTCCTATCTTGCAGAAATTCATTCCGAAGACATAGTGGAAGAACACACAAAGGGGGGTATTGCCGATTTCACTCTGAAATAGTTTTGCCGTGCACAGTGCACCGGCACACGAAAACCTGGGGCTGAAGGCTATGAATTAATAGATAAAGTCTCAATTTTGGAAAAGAGCAAAATGGTATGGTAATTTTCTGAAATATAAAGTCTTCTGACAAGGTGCCCCCAGTAGATTAATAACTAAACAGGTGCTGTAACTGCTTATATTCATCATTGGGCAGGCCTTGTTTGTGCCTGCATGGATATAGGACTTGCATTGGAAGAAAATCTATAGCTGTGAAGGAGCACTGGGTCAATGATGTTGTTCTCTGGAAAGCGCATTGAGCTCATTTGTCTGCCTCACGGGTGCCGCATTTCCCCGGCAAATAAAATGGAATGCTTCCTGACCATGGTAGCACATCTGATAAAATTAGCTCAGGAACAAGGCCAGTGCCACCTTCATAAGACTCGATAGTGGACTGTCTTTCCAGTGCAATTTCACACTTTTTGGGCCACTCGTGCCGCTCTAAATCCATCCGCTTGTCTTGAGTGAAATGAGCCGTGCCACTTTGGATCAGTGCAGCTATATTGGCCCCAAGTTAAACAGCTGACACACATTTCAAGAATAAGTAAGAACTTGTTTTACTTTGCATTACATCAGCGTTACATACAGGAATCACATTTCCTTTTAACATAATGAAAAATTCACTTTTATTAAATTGTTGCTCAGACCACATCCATCTGACTTTGTAGAAGAACTCTTACCTACTTGCTATTCCTTTCATTGACATTCTTTTAATATCCCTGTAGTTAACTTCATTTTTGCTGCTGTTTGCAGCTTGCATAAAGGTCACCATTTTCATAGCACAAATCAATAGTTCTTGGAGAGTGATGCATATCAACTTGTGCATGTGCTGTATTCAGTCGAAGCAGATATTGGAGATGAGGCTGCAAGAGGTTATTGTGTGTTTGTTAATCTCATTGCCATAATGTATATATAAATGTGTGTTTATCTGCACACTTTATTAAAACCATGCATTAATTCTGTCTTTTTAGGTGTGGGGACAGTTTTACAAGCTGTGAGTATGTAGACGGGTGGTTAAATCTGTTGGGTCTAATCCATTTACATGCATTCTGTACAATATTTAAACCCACACACTTTTAAATTTGAATATGCTGTTTACCAAATTTATTAGCCTAAAGCTAGTCTCCCACTGCTTATATTTGACCCTGATTCTATTCCTGATTCAACCTGAAAACTGCGTTCTGCTGAAGAGTGTGGCATGCATTTAGTCACCCATCACTCTCTGTACAAATAACACAATCTCCATTATATTTTAAGTAACTGAGCAGGGAATTTCAAATTCAAGCAGAATGAATAAATAAAATGATTTATTTAAAGATACATGAATGAAAAAGAAAAACAACTCAAGCCTCTGTAAAACTCAAGAACAACATGCATATTACCTTCATCTGCAAAAATGACACCAGATTATTAACTTTTATGGATCACGATGTGTCCCAACTAGGGTTGAGCGGGATACTCGTCTCAAACGAGTATCTGGTACGGATAAACCATTTTTGACAAGCACGAGCATGATCCGAATAAAACTCATCAATATCTGTGCTCGTGCTGAAGGAAAATTCTCATTGGCTAACTGACTGTCTTCACGCTCTGTGATTGGCCAGTCACACACAGCGCCCACCCCTCCCTACACAGACACGTCTCACTGCAGCCTCTCTCACACACACACACACACACACACACACACACACACACACACACACACACACACACACACACACACACACACACACACACACACAGACAGGATCTCTCTCTGTGCTTGACTGGAATCTGCCTCACGTTGTTCTGTCAGTACTCTAAGTTTTCTTCAGCTCGCCTCTTTTTCGGTTTGTCTGATATTTAAAATTACTTGGTGAACTTGTTTTGTATTTACACAGTGCTTTTGACAAGACAGAGCTGAAAACAGCTCCTGTCGCGTCGGTCACTACATCCACTATGATCCGGTTATTTATTTATTTATTTATTTTTTAAACCGTTTGCTTGCTCTTTGTTTGGTTGGTGATATAAAATCAGTTGGAAAACTTTGCTCCAACTGAACGCAGTGCTTTTGATAAGAATACAGTGAACAAGGCTGACATATTATTTCCCTGTTTGTCATCACTGGATGTTTGCATGAATCACCAAGTTCACACAGATCATTAAAAAATAAACAGGCTTACAGACCACTTACACACATACACACATATAGCTGAACACACAAAGTAGCCTATATTAATATTTTTATTGAACATGGCTGCATGCAGTATCTGACACTTTATCACTGCTGTTCATACAAATAAATTGATCAGTTCAGGTGTCAAAAATTGGCTATAGGATGGATGATAATTTGTGCTTTTATTCAACTGAATTTATAGTGGAACTGTGCAATTCTGGTCCATTTTTCACTGTTTTGAAGTTCTTTTTTTTTGGTTGCATTCTTCTCTACAGTGCTGCCCCTAGCTTGGAGTGCACACAAAAAACTGTGGTAAAAAAAACTCTGCTGGGCCTCCACTCTTCCTCCCACTGTCAAAGTGCATGTGTTTTCAATGGAGCCAGTGAACACAATCCCAGGAACTGTGTCAAAAACGGCATTACACAGAAATGCATAGAGACCAGAGAGTTTATCTCTATATCCTTGCAATTGCAGCAGCAGGAACACCAGGTCTGTATCCATATTTGTATGCTTCTTTATCTGTCAGCTCTTGCTATTCCCAGAAAGTCCATCTGAGGTTGATCCGTGTGTAACCACTCGCTCAGTCACATTCTTTTTCCTCTTTCTTACTTCCTCCAACAGATGAATTTATTTGTTTTGTTCTTTTTCACCAGCTCTGCCATGATGATGAACATATAAGAAATGATTGGCTTTGTTTGTTTGTTCATATAGCTACTTGCTCACTGGTACCTCAACAGGGGGGCATGCATGTGCTGTTGTACTGCCATTAAGCAATTTGTGTTTCTTGCGAGACCTGAGACTCTTGTGCAAAAGACACCGGGTCAGTATCCCTAAAGTTGCATGACTGGTTTTCTGCTATGAGATGCCTGGTGGGGGGGCAAGAATCTCCATTATGTAAAACAAGTAATTTGCGCAGTTCCACTTTAAAAGTATTCTCAGTAGATTTCATTTATTTGGCTTTTTACTCAGATGCACTGTTAGTTGTAAAGTGTTGCTGTAATCACATTACAGCAACATTACACATTATTGTCTGTAATGTAGTTATGTAATGCATTACTGTTGTAAATTCATTAATGTCACCTCAGTTCTACCATTAAGACTCAGGAAACTAGAAACTGTTAAACATTTATTCCATAGAGATGTTTTACAAATGAATATATAACTCAGTGGGCTAAGGAGTTGAGCAACCAACATGTTGACCTGGATTGAACTTCTGTCAGCTACCTGTCTGTCTTTGGGCAAGACACTTGGTCTGCTTTGTGCCAGTCCACCCAGCTGTCAGCGGGCACTGGCCTTGGTTGGGAAAGTAACCTGTATTGGACTAGCTTTGCTTCCAGGGGGAGTCGTAGACTCTCATCCACTTAACGCTAGAGGATCAAGGGATTAGCAGGAGCATCCGTTTGGCAGGGTGGTTATAAAGGCCTAATAATCACACCTCAACTTTTAAAATATTTCCATGCATAGTTTTCCTCAATTTTCTTGATATGCTTACTGACAGCACTATGCAGTAAAGTTGTTTTAATTCATACTACTTTCTGAAAGTAGCTTGTTCAATTGAGACAAAGGTTGTTATTTTTGATGTGCACACCTAACAGTAACAACACCTTTAAACTGATTTGCATTTTGTATCATCCAATTTTAATTAAAACACTTTATTGGTGCAAAACCTTTTCAATAAGAGCATTTGTTAAAAATGAACACAATACCAGTGTGAGTGCAGCCTGGGAGTGAATATTCTTGGGTTTGTTTATTTGTCTCATGCCCTCTTGCAGATGTAGCTGGTCAGAAAACAATGAATTAGCACATTAGTTTGTGTTAATAAATGCAAGGATAAGGCAGACGATAGTAAATTTGGTAACTGAGAGAGATAAGACTCACCGATCAGAACTTGATTTATAGTGTATATACATATATTCTGAAACAGTAAATGTAGGTCTTATCTCAGAAGTACAGGGATGCCAAGTAAATAATGCAACCAAAACTTTTATCTGTGCAAACCAGTGCAGATTACCCAGGATAAATGTCTTGATGATTAGATGAAAACATTTAATTAAATGATTAGAAATCGGATTGATAAATTCTTAATCCACACGGATGTTCTTTTGGAGTTTGGGGTCTAACAGTTGCATTTTTTGGTAAACGGTTACAAGAATTATTGAACTATTTTAATGTGTGCACAACCTAGAGTCTGTTCTTGAATGTATGCAAGTTTATGTAGAAATAGTAAGTAAGTAAAGTTTATTTGTATAGCACCTTTAAGATAAAATCACAAAGTGCTTTACAGGAATTTAAGAACACAGAAATAAAAATGCAGACACTAAAAGCAGCAATAACATAAAACTAATTAAAAGCAAGCCTGTACAAATAGGGCTTGAGCTTCTCCTTAAAAGTTCCAACAGAGTCCATGGACCATAGGTGTAGTGGTAGTGCATTCCTCAGTTTGGGTGCCACAACCTCAAATGCACAGTCTCCTTTGGTCTTCAGCCTTGACCTTGGTACAACCAACAGGTTCTGGTCCGAGGACCTCAGAGACCTGCTTGTCACATACGGGTGCAAGAGTTCCCTGATGTAAAGTGGCATTTGACCGTGCAGAGCTCTAAAAGTCATCACCAATATTTTAAATTGCAGTCTGAACTGAATTGGGAACCAGTGCAAAGAGGACAGAATGGGTGTTACATGAGACCACTTAGATAACCTTGTAAGGTGCTTTGCAGCTGCATTCTGGACCATTTGTAGGCGGTCCAGCGAAGACTTACTGAGGCTAGGGAAGAGTGAATTACAGTAATCAAGACATAAAGAAATAAAGGCATGGATGATCTGTTCCAGCTCAGCTTGAGAGACAATGTTTCTAAGGTGGGCAATGTTCTGTAAAGGAAAGAAGCATGATTGCACAAGATGGGTAACATGTGCATCAAATTTGGGATCCTGGTCAAATGTAACACCCAAATTCCTGACTGTTGAGTGAACAAAAGACAATAGAGAAGGAAGGTTCTCAATCACTGAGGGAACAAACCCCTCAGGGGCACAAACAAGAACTTCAGTTTTTTGCTGTATTAAGTGACAAATAGTTAGCAGCCATTCAGTTTTTTATGACATGAATACAGTTTTGAAGAACAGATACCCTAGAAACATTTTGTGGGGAAAAGGAGATGTACAGCTGTATGTCGTCTGCATCACAATGATATACATCATTAAGAGCCCCTTCACACATAGTATGAATAAGTACAACTCAGGGTGTATCACGGCATAACAGCTCGTATGAGTGAACCACGAAAACATCGAGCCAACGGGCAGGCGTGAACGATGCTGTTGTGACGGTTTCATGCACACGGGAACGAGCAGCAGCTGCTGTGAAGAAAAAAATTAAAAATAAAAAAATACATGCTGCAACAGTTTCATGCATGCTTGAAGTGCGAGCAGCAACGCAGCTACTGTGAAAATAATTTTAAAAAACAGGCCACCCACAGGATTCGAACCTGCAATTTCCAAAAGCTCTAATTGCCAGTCAGAAACTTTAACACTGAGCTACCATCATTGTCCTCTAAAAGGTGCAGGAAAATGCCTGATATCAAGAATGACATGGATGTATTTAAAAAAAATACAACCACACACCATATGAAAACACCACATTTTATTGAATCCCTCTTATCAAGCGGGCAAAACAAGTATAATCCCTCTGTTCCTCTTTAGATAACCCATGGTCACAGACGTACAGTCATGAAATTACATGAATGAAAAGCAGGGCACTGTTATTATGTCCACATCTGCTGGCGGTGTGTCCAGCTGGCCCCGTGCACGTGTTCTGCCCTACACGCATGTTTTGTGGATGGTGCACCGCAGGACAGACACTGCGTCATGTGGAACAGAGCTCACGTGGGTGACGTGACATTCGGATCGTCCGGTGTGTGTTATGATCTAACGGTCTGTTTCACCTGGGGTAGCCTGTCAGTGTGTGCGCCGTGCGTGCGCTCACTGCAGCCCATTGCAACAGTGATCTATGTTTTTGTGTTTGTCCATGTGAGGACAGCAAGCAGACACATGCACGTCACAGTGGACAGTTGTTGGTTCATGTCCGTCCAAAAACAGTATGTGTTCTCCAGCTGGGACGTCCAGAACCAGAGAGCTCCACAGCTGCTCCTGTCAGTGGACACACCCCCTGTCAGTTCAGTGTACACACCAATGTGTCACTGTGTCTGTTTGCAAAGCCACACTCTTGGTGGCACTTAGACAAATTTCACCTCCAGCTCAACAGTGATTGTCTACTCACTGTTGTTGTGCTAATAGTGCAAATGGCCACACATTTTCTAAGTGCCAAGCGAGTGGTGTTAGATGTTCATGTGCCTGTGTGCTTAGGGTCATTGTCCTGCTGAAAGATGAACCGTCACCCCAATCTGAGGTCAAGAGCGCTCTGGAGCAGGTTTTCATCTAGGATGTCTCTGCACATTGCTGCATTAATGTTTCCATCCTGTCTCATGTCCCAGTTCCTGCTGCTTAAAAACATCCCCACAGCATGAGGCTGCCAACACAGCCCAGTCTCACGTTTTTTTTTTTTTTGCGCTCTCGTGACGAAATTAGTCAAATTTTCATGACAGGGTTTTTTAAATTCACTATTCCTAACCCTACTCCTACCCCCGACCCTAAGCTTAACCATAACCTAATATTACTCTTTCCCCCCACCCTAACCATAACCACACCGACCCCCCGCTTCACTTTTGATTTCGTGCAGCCATCACGGAATGAATTAGAATGAATGTGACGAAAATGAGGCGCTTTTTGTCACAATATCACAAACCAATAGATTAGTGTATATTTTGTGCTGCTGAATCACGACTTACCGTGAGACAGGGTTGGCCAACACCATGCTTCACTGTAGGGACGGTGCCAGGTTTCCTTCAAACATGACACCTGGCATTCATGCTAAAGAGTTCAATCTTTGTCTCATCAGACCAGAGAATTTTTTGTCATGGTCTGAGAGTCCTTCAGGTGCCTTTTGGCAAACTCCAGCTGGGCTGCCATGTGTCTTTTACTAAGGAGTGGCTTCCATCTGGCCACTCTGCCATACAGGACTGATTGGTGGATTGCTGCAGAGATGATTGTTGTTCTGGAAGGTTCTCCTCTCTCCACAGAGGAATACTGAAGCTCTGACAGAGTGTCCATTGGGTTCTTGGTCACCTCCCTGACTAAGCCCCTTCTCCCTGATTGCTCAGATTGGATGGCCAGCTGTAGGAAGAGTCCTGATGGATCCAAACTTCTTCCATTTACAAGTGATGGAGGCCACTGTGCTCATTGAGATCTTCAAAGCAGCAGAAATGTTTTCGTACCCTTCCCCAGATTTGTGCCTCAAGAAAATCCTGTCACAGAGGTCTACAGACAATTCCTTTGACGTCATGCTTGGTTCATGCTCTGCACTGTAAACTGTGGAACCTTATATGTAGACAGGTGTGTGCCCTTCCAGTGCCTTTCATGTCCAATGAACAGAATTTACCCCAGATGGACTCCAATTAAGGTGTAGAAACATCTCAAGGGTGCACCTGGGCTCAATTCTGAGCTTCATGGCAAAGGCTGTGAATACTTATGTACACATGATTTCTTAATTTTTTTTTTTATAAAATGCAATAAATTGCAAAAATCTCAACAAAACCTTCTTCACATTGTCATTATGGGGTATTGTGAACAAAGCAAAAGTGTGAAAAAAGTGCAGCACTGTGAATACTTTCTGGATGCATTGTATGATTCTGTTTTGGATTTTTCATTGGACACAACTTGAATATGTTTGCTTAGATATTTGGTAATTATTGCATTTTTTTGCCATGCTGTGATATTATGTCCATGGACGTACACATTAATTGTTTACAGCTCAGCCAAAACTCTAAATGCATCATCTTGGAATGTGAAACATGTTCATGGTTTTCTCATTTCACCTTAAAATTCAGGTGAGGTCCGATGTTTTCAATAACATTTGCCAACATTGGTTCATTAATCGTTAAGTACTCCTGTCAAGATAACAGCACCCAGGTACAAGTGTACACCTTTCCTGCATGGCAGAGGTCATGAAAAGAATTGCCATGTGATATTATTTTCCCATCTTATTTTTGTCGACTGTTCCTGCAGTTCATTTTCTGCAAACCTATTGGTGTGTTTGAAACCCATTTCCACATTTGGAATGGGTGTGCTTGGTAGCAGATGCTTCAATTTCAGAGTATAGCAGCGGTCACACGCACACGTTGGATTGGAATCATGCCTCCGTCAGCTTTTGCCTTGTCTGTTGTATGGATATTGATTTACAGGCCAGTTATGAGCTGGCTCTGAAGCTGCCTCTGGAGTTTTACAGAAACATGATAAACACCATCAATATCTTTGTACAGCCTTCAAAAGGTGGCAGATGGTTCATAGCCTTTTAATCAAATGGATTCAGTGGGCCAATATACTACATGTAATGGCGCTTATATGGGCCTTCCGCAGTGAGACTTCATATTCAACATATTAACATATTCAAGCACATTCCGCACTCATAAATGTTAGAATAAGAGTTGGTTTTGTGTTGTTTGATTAGGACTTTTCTTTATCGCCATATTTCCAGTGTTTTGAACTTACGATTGCGACGTATGTGGTCGATCTCCTCAGGCTTCGCCTTATCTTATAAACCGCAGCTCTGTAAGCATAGCCGTTTGTCAAAAGAACCAGTATTATTAGGGACTGGTCTCACGCGAACATTATAATCTAACTTGAACAGAAAAAAGTGACATTATTGTCTGCCTACTCACGAGCGTGGGATGCTTAGTTATTAGATAAGAGGCCTGTTGAGGGGAAATGGACACAGAAGAATCTAGATAAAGAGGTTTTAGAAATGTTGATAAGTACTGACAACAGTAATGTTTTTTTTTTAACTTACAGTTAAAATTGGATATTTAAATCTTTCAAAAGTAAAAGTTTTAGTCACAGCACCATATCGGTGGGAAAACCGCCTTCTGAGCAGCACGACAGCGTATGTATGTCTCGATAAAGTCTGCAAAGATAATTTAAAACATAAATGTGGCCATAATTAAAAAAGACATTTGTGTGAATAAGACTAATTGTTTTGTGGAAGTGTATGGCTGGCAAATAAATAAATATTGAAAGCTTTTTCCAACACTGGCAGGCTTCTCATAAAATATTAACTATGATACTTTCAGTATTTAATTGGCTGAGTGTAGTGTTTTACTGTAAAATGACTTTTGTGCTGCCAACTATTTACAAGGTTAAATTGAAGTCATATAGACTATAGCATGAATATATCACAAAGATCTATTTCTGTTAATTAACCAAAGAGAATACTGGCTGACAATGCCATATAGCAAATTAATATTAATTAGTTTTTATACAATAACCTAAGTTCCAACAGCTTTAAACAACAATAGTTTTCATTTGATTATCTCAGGACTACATATAATGTCACCTTGTTTGTGTGAAAATATCACCATTATATCTAAAAAAAATTGATATTTCACTTTATTTCTGATTTAGTGTATTTATCTGTAGAAACACATACTTTGTGCAATGATTTCTCTTGCTTTCTCTTGTTTTATTTTCTTTCACACCTAAATACAAAGTTATTTCAGTTTTTGAACATAACCACGGTGACAAAAATAGAAAGTAATGATTTACTTCTCTGATTACTTATATTTCTATGTGGAATTGGTTGATCTCCATTACTGACAATCACACCGTCTCCTTTTCTGTCATACATCCAGCATCCACTAACTTTCCAGCAGGTGGCAGTGTTCAGCAAGTGGCAAGTCAGTCTATAAGGTGTTACATAAACAAAACAAACTTACCATTTTGATTGATGTGCTTCATTAAAGTTCGTTAGGTTTCAAAGTTTGTCCTCGTTATATGGCCTTTTAAGTTGGAGACGTTCAAGATGATAACATTTAATGTTTTGAGTTGTTGTGTTAATACAGTGTTAATACAGCATTATTTTACTGTTTCAAGAGTATTAGTTGCCCTGTGACCCTTAAGCCCCGTCACATCACACATAGCAAGAATGTGGAGGAGCCATTCCAACACGGCAAATATTGCCATTATCCAACACAATTGGGAGGAAAAGGGGCGTGGTCCAAAGGCATCCAGACTGCCTCGTCCACACCTGCACAATGGCATCCAAAGCGTATGTAGACAGCAGTTGGATGACACAGATTGCTGTCAGATGGCCATAAAAGGACTGCAGTCTTCCCGATCTCCAAGAGTCTGCAGGGCAGACCAAAGCGCTGTTTTCCTCACGCGCACATGCGCACGTGTGTGCATGGCACACCTGCGCTCTGTGCACACGTGTGGGGCTGTAATTATCACTCAGCTGTGTGTATGTTTGTGTGTGCGTGTGTGTGTGTGTGCGCGCGTGTGCATGCATAACACTGCCTGGGCCACTAAGCATGCGCAAGTGGACAGCTTCGCTTCAAAGTTTGCTGGCAGTTGGGCCATACAGTCCCTCAGACAGAGCCTTTCCATGGAACTTTCTTTTTTCTGGTCACCGCAATGGTTGGATTATCACGTGGACTTATTTTTTTTTGGGGGGGGGGTCAGAGGATTCTAACTGTAGGCTGCTGTCCTGGCCTCATGTCCTCATCTGTGAAACACCCCTGGACCACTGATGGAGGTAAGATGTATGTGTATTAATGGTTTAACGGCCTGCCACAAGCTCCATGTGATATCTCCTCCAGAGTTAGAAGGTGGACATTTATTATAACGCATGAGTTCCATCCGGCTGAGTCTGACATGCGCAATGATGCGCAGCACGGAGAGGCACAGCTGCCCATGTTATGATGGAGACAATAGTTCACATTATTTACGTCGCCCATGGGAAGGAATGGATGCGCAGCAGCGCACAGAATTTTTGGTTTAGCCACTGTTGACATGATAAGATGAAGCGTGTCACATTTATTTCAGCAGTTCCTTTGCGCTCCAGGGTGGTGGACATTATTATACTGGCACATTCAGGACATACCGGCAGGCATACCATGCCAGATCTATCTCGAGGTTCCTTCATATGCGCTCAAATCATTTCGGATCATGTTTTGCCACCATTGGAATATGTAAATTGCGGTTAGATGGTCCTCAGACTACTCATGGACCACGGTCAGATAGGTGTCCCATCTCAACCGCACCCGGAGAATTATGAACATGTGCTTCACACTCGGGGCTGATGACAGATTTTGACCAAGTGTGTCGACTTCCGCAGATTGCTGTCAGAATGTTTTGGAACTGAAATCTGACACCTTTCGGATGTGCGCCATTTCATAAATCCGACGCCACTCTGCGTGATTCTGGCTATCTGTGACAGGGGTATTAATTGGAGTAAGCGGTTGAAGATGAGTGAGTGAATGGAGTATTAGTCATGGTTTTTTCCTACTTTGGGAGGTCCTGCAATTGGTGCTGTCAGACAATTAAAAATAATAAACCCAATTAATTAATTAATTACAAAACTTGTGATTAATTAAGGTAAATTAATCACACTTAATTGCATGTATAATTTTTTTGAAAGTACCACGCCTCAAATCAAAAAACACATACACAGGCTCTTAGAAACATGAAAACAATGAAGAAAAAATTCACTCAAACACAATTACAGAAATATTACAATGTATAAAAATAAATTGTGCAGTCTGTGAACTTTGCAAACATGCAGCATCATGAACATACTGAGCATGATTTATGTATTGGAAATGTATTTTCCAGAAAAAAAAAATCAATCAATCAATCAATCAATTTTTTTTTATATAGCGCCAAATCACAACAAACAGTTGCCCCAAGGCACTTTATATTGTAAGGCAAGGCCATACAATAATTATGTAAAACCCCAACGGTCAAAACGACCCCCTGTGAGCAAGCACTTGGCTACAGTGGGAAGGAAAAACTCCCTTTTAACAGGAAGAAACCTCCAGCAGAACCAGGCTCAGGGAGGGGCAGTCTTCTGCTGGGACTGGTTGGGGCTGAGGGAGAGAACCAGGAAAAAGACATGCTTTGGAGGGGAGCAGAGATCAATCACTAATGATTAAATGCAGAGTGGTGCATACAGAGCAAAAAGAGAAAGAAACAGTGCATCATGGGAACCCCCCAGCAGTCTACGTCTATAGCAGCATAACTAAGGGATGGTTCAGGGTCACCTGATCCAGCCCTAACTATAAGCTTTAGCAAAAAGGAAAGTTTTAAGCCTAATCTTAAAAGTAGAGAGGGTGTCTGTCTCCCTGATCTGAATTGGAATCAATTAAGGTACTGGAGTGTGTGTTGTAACAATTCTCCCTTTGGATATAGTTTTTTTGTGTGTGTGAATTTGGAATTTGGAATAAAACCATTGTTTAATAGGTGCAACTGATACTTACTGAATATTACAGGGTATATACACCTAGAATTTACCAAAGACTAAATATCAATAGTAATATATCACTCTGTCTGTCTGTTCATCCACCTGTTTGTATATTTTGTCTATTTTAATGAGATTGTAAAATTATAAATTCTTGGGTTTGCCATGAGAAAAACTGCTTCAGCTCTATGGCCCCACATAACTTGACCAAAACTAGTGCACAGTTTTGAAAGGAGGAAAAACAAAATGTGCATATAAAATAAACATAACTATGGATACATCTCTTTGATGCATCGGATGGATGGATGGATGGTAGGGGTGTAACGATTCAACTATTCGATCGATGTATCAATTTATATTCCTATGATCTCCCGACATTGATCTGTGCTTAGCAAGTTGGCCTTCCAGATGACCTACATTGATCTAATATTGTTTTAAAAGGTAATTAATCGATTGTGTCAATATTAGGAAATAAAGCATTGGATTTAAGCACAGCAGATTTTATACAGATGTGTTTTATTAGCACTTAATGATAAAGACGTTAAACGTTACTTGATTCAGTCTGCCTGCCTGTGGCGTTATCGCCACGTGGCAGCAGACAGCAAAAATAGCATGGTGGCTGCAGAGGAGAAGCCGGTGAGCGAGAAACTATCACGCTACCATTTTGGTCCAGTATGTGGAAACACTCTGGATTTTGCAAAGACGGAGATGTTCTAAATAAGTTGCTTGCTGTTTGTAGGATATTTCACACAAGGCTGGTGGAAAATGAAGACCTTTGTTCTCCAAACCAGAGTTTTAAATGAAGCCCATAAAAATATTGGTGCATTACTGCGTGAAGCCTGCACGGAGTGGAAAATCTTCAACAAGACTCCTGCCATCGTCACAGATAATGCCAGGATTACGGCTGGTGCAGAAGCCCAGTTCATTCAACAGATTGGCCGCTTCGCACAACTATCCAGGTATTTTTTTCACAGTCACACTAGTTGACTTTTATTTATTTGTTCATGTCATTTCATTCATTGATTGCCATCTTACATAAGACTTCCTGTTCACTGACCTCCCCAACAAACATAGACTGAATTATTCTGCTTGCCATTTCAGAAGTTTTCTTTTGGTTAATTGTATTCATGGAATTTGCAATATTAGCTCCAATATTTGTAAAAAAAAAACAAAAAAACAGTTAAATTCATTAGCAGTATTTTAGTGTTGATATACACATCATTCTCAATAAAATTATCCGGTAGCTGTTTATGTTTCGAGTTTAGTGTCATTAATTTATTAAATACATTCCATGTTGCTTTCATGTTTTCATGAATTTTTGGCCAAAAAGCTACTGAATTGATTTCAAGTCACTGAATTGTTTCGGATCGTTTGTTCTAAATGAACCAATGAATGAATGAATGAATGAATGAAAACTGTTTATTTCGAACATTTGATACAACAACAATTACAAGATAGATCAGTAAAGACAACAACAAAAAAGTTCCTACTGTGTACCCAACATGTCCGAAAAGGGGTAGGGTGAAGCATCAGCTTATTTATCCCTACCCCTTCTTCCCCACAACCAGTAATACCCTTTGCCACATATACACATAAATTCCTACACACCTAAACCGATATCAATATATATATATATACATATATATACACATACATATACACATCAACATACATACACATATACATATATACACATATATATACACAAACATAAATATACACCTACACATACCTACTTACATACAAAATACTATATATTTACAAGCCGAAGCAAAAAACAAAAACACCCTAACCCTCATTACCCTTCCTCCTCCCTATACCCAGAAAAAAACATATTTTTGTACCGCTGTTTGAACTGGTTCATGCTTGGACATTGCTTGAGCCCCACTCCCAATCTGTTCCACATCCTCACCCCACAGACAGAAATACAGAAACCTTTTAATGTTGTTCGTGCCCACTGATGCTTTAAATTAAATTTCCCCCTCAGACTGTAATCCCCTGATCTGTTAAAAAACATATTTTTAATATTTGCTGGAAGTAAATTGTTTATTGCTTTATACACAATTTGTACTGTTTGAAAATGAACCAAGTCTGTGAATTTTAAGAATTTGGATTGTAAAAATAGTGGATTTGTATGATCTCTATAGCCAGTATTATGAATAATTCTTATAGCGCTTTTCTGCATTACTGATAGTGATTGTGTTGTACCTTTATAAGTATTACCCAATACCTCTGCACAGTACTGTAAATATGGTAAAACCAGTGAGCAGTAAAGAATGCGGAGTGAGTTGTGGTCCAGAATATGTTTCGCTTTGTTTAGAACTGAAATGCTTCTTGACAGTTTACTTTGTATATGTTTTATATGAGTCTTCCAGTTTATCTTATCATCTATTATCACCCCCAGAAACTTATTTTCATGTACCCTTTCAATATCTACCCCCTTGACTTGTAACTGAACCTGTATGTCTGTATTACAATAGCCAAATAACATGTATTTTGTTTTACTTAAATTTAATGATAATTTATTTCTGTCAAACCATATTTTCAATTTTCCCATTTCTATACTGATCCTCCTCAGTAACTCCTGCAAATCCCCCCCTGAACAAAAAATGCTTGTGTCATCTGCAAATAATACTAATTTTAATATTTTGGAAACATTGACAATATCATTTATATAAATTAGAAACAGTTCTGGACCCAATACTGACCCCTGTGGGACGCCACAAGCATTGTCCAAGCATGATGATGTATATTCCCCCAACTTCACAAACTGTTTTCTGTTACTTAAGTAGCTTCTCACCCAGTGCAACACCAACCCCCTAATCCCATACTGTTCAAGTTTATTGATTAATATGTCATGATTAATTGTATCAAAAGCCTTTTTAAGGTCTATAAATATTCCAACTGAATGTAATTTGTGGTCTATGGCGTTTGTAATCTCCTCAACTGATTCTATTAATGCAAGTGATGTTGAACTATGTGCTCTGAATCCATATTGACTATCAGTAAGTAATTTATGTTTATTTATGAATTTGTCTAATCTATTATTGAATAACTTTTCTAATAATTTGGAAAATTGTGGAAGCAAAGAAACAGGTCTATAATTTGTGAAGTGGTGTCTATCCCCAGTCTTATACAGCGGCACAACCTTAGCTATTTTCATTTGATTGGGAAATTTACCGGTTTGAAATGATAAGTTACAGATGTATGTTAATGGTTCTACAATCCATTCAATGACCTGTTTTTTTCAATGACCGTATCGATAACCATGAATCATGATACAAATTGAATTGTTGTTAAAACGCATCGTTACACCCCTAATGTATGGGCTTGGAAACACATTTCTTCAAGTAGTAGTGCAAACCCTAGAATATATAATTTTATTATTTCATCAAAACAAAAAGATAGCTCATTCATAATTTTTTTACACTGTATATAATCCATTCAGCCAGCATTTTGAAGTATTAATATGCAACGTAATTTTCTTATAAATTAGGGTACTAATTTAAATGTGTTTATTGCAATTGTTGTTGTCTTTCGGTTGCTCCCGGGGGCTCAGGGTCAACACAGCAGATTGAGTATATATCTGCATTGGAATTTGTCACAATTTTTACACCGGATGCCTTCAGTAAAGCTTGAGTAATTTGGGAGCTGTTCTTAGGAATTGATGACAAAGTTGAAGTGATATTTTGTGAGTGATCCACTTCTACATGAGATTGAATTAAACACACATTTCAGATTTGAATTCCCCGTTGGTATGGAAGTGTCCTGATGGTGTGTCCTGACAAAAGGATCTGCATTTCTAACTTCATCAGAATTAGAGTGCTACCTCCTCTGGATGAACAACCTTCAGAATAATTTAACAAGCCACTTACTGAAGGACACTCGTCTTCTAGTTCAAAGTCTCCTCATTAAACGCAGGCACATCATGGCTCACCAAATTAGCAGCAGAGGATATCAAAGATATTAGATGAGGATACAAAGACGCAACATGAGCTGAAAAGATTTCAAGTTTTGGTGTGATCACACAATTAGACAACTATCTTGAACAAAAAATAGGCACAGCCAACTTTTACTAAGTTAATCTGTTTGGTTGTTCACAGGATTTCACAAATTAACAATTGATTTTCATAAAACTGTAAAAGTAGGGGCGTTACTAATGGCTGAAACATTCCCAGTTATCCTGATCCCCATTATTGAATCTAATTTATGTTGATATCTTTGCTAATGATGGCATTTGAACAATTCTTAAGACCTGGATGCAAAAAGAATGATTAAAGTGACTAAACAGTCAAATGGTGTTACTTTATCTTTGTTGTAAGTGCTGCTCCAGTGTGCCTCTGTGTCTCTGCAGCTGCAATGATGTGCACACTGAACTTTGAAAAGCAATTATGAGCAAAAACTGTATTGCTGAATTCCCCCTGATCTGGGCTGCACTTCAGCACTGGTTGCAAGGTGTGCTGCTCCACTCTCTGCTTTGTCAGGTGTGGCCAGCTATGTCAGTGCAATCAAACTCTCACTTGATCTCAACTCAATATTTCACTGCATGTGTTTTTGGGAGAGCTAAAACCTTGTAGATACAAATAAATATGCCTGTGTCTTTGGTATTAAAATGAATATGAGTGATAGCTAAAGGATTGAGAATGTGTATATATATTCTGGCATCATTTATACATTAATTTGTGCTGCAAATCATTTCAACTAGGAATGTCCCAATAAAGTTTTGAGTCCTGAGTCCTGATCCAATGATTGCATTTTATCTTCAGAACAGTAATACACTTGCACATGTACGATCCATTAAAAGGACATTAAAATCACTCCAGTGTATATAATTGACAGTTGAACAATTCTGCGATGCATTAAGAAAAAATGACCTTCAATCCAAGCTTCTTCTTCATGTTTTTTTAACAAAACAACAAAGTACATATTTTTTTGTATGAGTCTTTTCAATAGGAAACCATAGTCTCGTTTTAACCCTCCATGATATTGCGGGATTTGACCACTTACGGGGACCTCCATTTAATATATATATATATATATATATATATATATATATATATATATACACTCAACAAAAATAGAAACGCAACACTTTTGGTTTTGCTCCCATTTTGTATGAGATGAACTCAAAGATCTAAAACTTTTTCCACATACACAATATCACCATTTCCCTCAAATACTGTTCACAAACCAGTCTAAATCTGTGATAGTGAGCACTTCTCCTTTGCTGAGATAATCCATCCCACCTCACAGGTGTGCCATATCAAGATGCTGATTAGACACCATGATTAGTGCACAGGTGTGCCTTAGACTGCCCACAATAAAAGGCCACTCTGAAAGGTGCAGTTTTATCACAGAGCACAATGCCACAGATGTCGCAAGATTTGAGGGAGCATGCAATTGGCATGCTGACAGCAGGAATGTCAACCAGAGCTGTTGCTCGTGTACTGAATGTTCATTTCTCTACCATAAGCCGTCTCCAAAGGCGTTTCAGAGAATTTGGCAGTACATCCGACCAGCCTCACAACCACAGACCACGTGTAACCACACCAGCCCAGGACCTCCACATCCAGCATGTTCACCTCCAAGATCGTCTGAGACCAGCCAGTCGGACAGCTGCTGAAACAATCGGTTTGCATAACCAAAGAATTTCTGCACAAACTGTCAGAAACCGTCTCAGGGAAGCTCATCTGCATGCTCGTCATCCTCATCGGGGTCTCGACTTGACTCCAGTTCGTCGTCATAACCGACTTGAGTGGGCAAATGCTCACATTCGCTGGCGTTTGGCACGTTGGAGAGGTGTTCTCTTCAAGGATGAATGCCGGTTCACACTGTTCAGGGCAGATGGCAGACAGCGTGTGTGGCGTCGTGTGGGTGAGCGGTTTTCTGATGTTGTGGATCGAGTGGCCCATGGTGGCGGTGGGGTTATGGTATGGGCAGGTGTCTGTTATGGACGAAGAACACAGGTGCATTTTATTGATGGCATTTTGAATGCACAGAGATACCGTGACAAGATCCTGAGGCCCATTGTTGTGCCATACATCCAAGAACATCACCTCATGTTGCAGCAGGATAATGTACGGCTCCATGTTGCAAGGATCTGTACACAATTCTTGGAAGCTGAAAATGTCCCAGTTCTTGCATGGCCGGCATACTCACCGGACATGTCACCCATTGAGCATGTTTGGGATGCTCTGGACCGGTGTATACGACAGCGTGTACCAGTTCCTGCCAATATCCAGCAACTTCGCACAGCCATTGAAGAGGAGTGGACCAACATTCCAAAGGCCACAATTGACAACCTGATCAACTCTATGTGAAGGAGATGTGTTGCACTGCATGAGGCAAATGGTGGTCACACCAGATACTGACTGGTATCCCCCCCCCCCAATAAAACAAAACTGCACCTTTCAGAGTGGCCTTTTATTGTGGGCAGTCTAAGGCACACCTGTGCACTAATCATGGTGTCTAATCAGCATCTTGATATGGCACACCTGTGAGGTGGGATGGATTATCTCAGCAAAGGAGAAGTGCTCACTATCACAGATTTAGGCTGGTTTGTGAACAATATTTGAGGGAAATGGTGATATTGTGTATGTGGAAAAAGTTTTAGATCTTTGAGTTCATCTCATACAAAATGGGAGCAAAACCAAAAGTGTTGCGTTTATATTTTTGTTGAGTTTTGTTTGGGGTCACCACAGCGGATAGATCCGCATTGGTACACGGCACAAGTTTTACGCCAAATGCCCTTCCTGACGCAACTCCAGTGTTACCTGAGGAAACACACACAGCCGCCGGTGTTCCAAAGAGGTCTCCCATCCAAGTACTAACCAGATGCTGCACTGCGAGGAGGTGGGAGACGTCATGTCGGTAAGTGTTAGCCTACAGAGCTAACCAGAGTAGCTCTGTTCTCTCGCCTGCAAAACCGCCTCGACACGTTTGAGCACCGGGTCATAAACAAACTGCAACACATGTCCACTTTTCCAGTGCATCATCACTTTTTCTTTGCATTTTCACTTTGTTTGCGTGTAATTTGCCCAAAACCCCATTGAGATGCCATGGTTTACCCCTCATATGTGTCCTATTTTACCCCTTTAGCGCCCACCCTCAAACGAGACTGTGCTGCCCTACTACACTTCAGTACTACAGCTGTGCTCACTTCAAAGAAAGGGGGAGGTGATGATTATGGTTTTCAAGTCTGACCACTAGGTGTCAGTAACATTCATTACATGTGTGGCAGGATGGATTGCTGCTTAGTGCAAGTAAGGTGCAAACAGTTTGCCAAAAACTGTCCAAAAGAATATGTGAAAGAAGTAGAAGAAGATTAATCTCCCCGTCCCAAAGAAGGGATTTATTTAGGGGTGCGTGTAGCACTCGCCACTATCTGCCACAAACGCGTCATAAATAGTTACTCCCCGGGGTGCGGTAACAGTTTTTGTCATGTTCAAAACACTTACCACTCAACTTCACTCATCACATGGACATCCTCTTAACTTGCCACACACAACCCCCCCCCCCCCCCCCCCCCCCCCCCCCACACACACACACACACATACACTCGCCATCTGTGTGACAGGCTGAAAAGCAGCAGGTTGTTCAGAATTTCCAAATCTGTAATAAAATGGAAGAAAACAGAGAAAGTTAATAAAACACTGGCCAGGAAGCTCCAAATGACGCACTAAATTAAACTACTGAATGCCACGTATGTGCAGGAGACAAGGCGACAAGTTCAGGTGTGTGTGGTGAGTATAGCATGTCAGTGGTTTCTATTATCATAGCCCGTACAAGCCTGTGTGTGAACGTTTAAGACTGAATGACACCAACAAAAACCTATTGTGTGTTCGGAAACTTCAAGGAGTGAAGCAAATTTTGAAAAGTGACAATAATTGACGGCCTGAACCTCAAAGGGAATGTTGACGGTGCTTTCAAGCAGCAATTTAGATGATACATGGAGGCCTTGTTATTACTACTGGTGTTATTTTCAAATATATTTTTATTGCATTTTTATATGTTATTCTGTAATTATCCTTTATTTACAGTAAGTATTTGAACTTTGGTGACAGTCACCATTTTGTCTTAAAAATGGTGTTTGCACCAAGAACAGATGTAGTTGTGACAGGTACAACGGTACTTCAGAAAGTTCTCAGCCTCACCTGGAAACAAAAATATCTGGAGGCTAAAGATACGACATTCTTCCACAAAGAGACAGCAATGCTTGAACATCGGTGGACCAAATGCATTGAAGTGAACGGAGATGATATTGAAAAATAATGCAAGAACAATCTCCTGTAAATAGCAAGTAAATAGCAATATTATAGTAGAGATACGTAGTAGAGATGCTTTCAACAAGCTACACATAACTTATGTAACTTATGTGATGACATGGGGAAATGTAAATTTAATGAAAATGGTCTTTTCAGGGAAGAGTAAGATGCTATCTATCTATCTATCTATCCATCCATCCATCCATAGTGGGGGGAATAAGTATTTGATCCACTGCCAATTTTGCAGGTTTTACCACCTACAAAGAATGGAGAGGTCTGTAATTTTTATCGTATGTTTACTTCAACTGTGAGAGACAGAATCTAAAAAAGAAATCCTGAAAATCACATTGTATGATTTTTAAATCATTAATTTGCATTTTATTGCATGAAATAAATATTGATCACCTACCAACCAGCAGGAATTCTCAGACAGACCTGTTAGTTCTTCTTTAAGAAGTCATCCTATTCGGCACTCTTTACCTATATTAACTGCACCTGTTTGAACGTGTTACCCGTATAAAAGACACCTGTGCACACACTCAACCACTCCAACCTATCCACCATGGCCAAGACCAAAGAGCTGTCTAAGGACATCAAATCAATTTTTTTATATAGCGCCAAATCACAACAAACAGTTGCCCCAAGGCGCTTTATATTGTAAGGCAAAGCCATACAATAATTACGGAAAAACCCCAACGGTCAAAACGACCCCCTGTGAGCAAGCACTTGGCGACAGTGGGAAGGAAAAACTCCCTTTTAACAGGAAGAAACCTCCAGCAGAACCAGGCTCAGGGAGGGGCAGTCTTCTTCTGGGACTGGTTCGGGCTGAGGGAGAGAACCAGGAAAGAGACATGCTGTGGAGGGGAGCAGAGATCAATCACTAATGATTAAATGCGAGTGGTGCATATAGAGCAAAAAGAGAAAGAAACAGTGCATCATGGGAACCCCCAGCAGTCTTAAGTCTATAGCAGCATAACTAAGGGATGGTTCAGGGTCACCTGATCCAGCCCTAACTATAAGCTTTAGCAAAAAGGAAAGTTTTAAGCCTAATCTTAAAAGTAGAGAGAGTGTCTGTCTCCCTGATCCGAATTGGGAGCTGGTTGCAGAGGAGAGGAGTCTGAAAGCTGAAGGCTCTGCCTCCTATTCTACTCTTACAAACCCTAGGAACTACAATTAAGCCTGCAGTCTGAGCGCTCTATTGGGGTGATATGGTACTATGAGGTCCCTAAGATAAGATGGGACCTGATTATTCAAATCCTTATAAGTAAGAAGAAGAATTTTAAATTCTATTCTAGAATTAACAGGAAGCCAATGAAGAGAGGCCAATATGGGTGAAATATGCTCTCTCCTTCTAGTCCCAGTCAGTACTCTAGCTGTAGCATTTTTAATTAACTGAAGGCTTTTCAGGGAACTTTTAGGACAACCTGATAATAATTACAATAGTCCAGCCTAGAGGAAATAAATGCATGAATTAATTTTTCAAAGACATCAAAGACAAAACTGTAGACCTGAACAAGGCTACAGGACAATAGGCAAGCAGCTTGGCGAGAAGACAACACCTTTTATGATTATTTATTAGAAAGTGGAAGAAATACAAGATGGCTGTCAGTCTCCCTCAGTCTGGGATTCCATGCAAGATCTCAGTTCCTGGGGTAAGGATGATTCTGAGAAAGCTCAGAACTACACTGGAGGACCTGGTCAATGACCTGAAGAGAGCTGGGACCACAGTCACAAAGATTACATTAGTAACACATGATGCCGTCATGGTTTAAAATTCTGCAGGGCAGCAAGGTCCCCCTGCTCAAGCCAGCACATGCCCAGGCCTGTTTGAAGTTCACCAGTGACCATGTGGATAATCCAGAGGAGGCATGGGAGAAGGTCATGTGGTCAGATGAGACCAAAATAGAGCTTTTTGGTATCAACTCCACTTGCCGTGTTTAGAGCATGAGAACAACCCCTAGAAAACCATCCCAACCGTGAAGCATGGGGGTGGAAACATCATACTCTGTGGGTGCTCTTCTGCAAAGGGGACAGGATGACTGCACCGTATTGAAGGGAGGATGGATGGGGTCATGTATTGTGAGATTTTGACAACCTCCTTCCCTCAGTAAGAGCATTGAAGATGGGTCGTGACTGGGTCTTCCAACATGACAATGACCCCAAACACACAGCCAGGGCAACTAAGGAATGGCTCCATAAGAAGCATTTCAAGGTCCTGGATTGGCCTAGCCAGTCTCCTGACCTGAACTCAATAGAAAATCTTTGGAGGGAGCTGACACTCCAAACCTGAAAGATCTGAAGAAGATCTGTGTGGTGGAGTGGACCAAAATGTATGTGAAAACTTGGTCAAGAACAACAGGAAACATCTGACCTCTGTAATGGCAAACAAATAAAAAGATAGGAGGAGGTGATGGTCTAGTGGTTAAGGCGTTGGGCTTGAGACCAGAAGATCTTTGGTTCAAATACCAGCCTGACTGGAAAATCACTAATGGCCCTTGAGCAAGGCTTTTAATCCCATATTGCTCCTGGTGTGTATTGAGTGCCTTGTATGGCAGCACCCTGACATCGGGGTGAATGTGAGCCTGGTTCTGCTGGAGGTTTCTTCCTGTTAAAAGGGAGTTTTTCCTTCCCACTGTTGCCAATTGCTTGCTCACAGGGGGTCGTTTTGACCGTTGGAGTTTTTCCGTAATTATTGTATGGCTTTGCCTTACAATATAAAGCGCCTTGGGGCAACTGTTTGTTGTGATTTGGCGCTATATAAATAAAATTGATTTGATTTGATTGAATGTGAGACATTATTTGTAAAACGCTTTGAGCACTATATAAATGCAGTCCATTTAACCATTTACCATTTGCAAATGTATCTGTACCAATTGTTAAGGTCTGTTTTTCTGGGGGATCAAATACTTATTTCATGCAATAAAATGCAAATTAATTATTTAAAAATCATACAATGTGATTTTCTGGATTTTTTTATACATTTTTTTCGATTCTGTCTCACACAGTTGAAGTGTACCTACGATAAAAATTACAGACCACTCCATTCTTTGTAGGTGGGAAAACCTGCAAAATTGGCCACTCTATCTATCTATCTATCTATAGCCCCAATTCCAATGAAGTTGGGACGTTGTGTAAAATGTAAATAAAAACAGAATACAATGATTTCAAAATCCTCTTCAACCTATATTCAATTGAATACACCACAATGACAAGATATTTAATGTTCAAACTGATCGACCTTGTTGTTTTTGTGCAAATATTTGCTCATTTTGAAATAGATGCCTGCAACACATTTCAAAAAAGTTGGGACGGGGCAGCAAAAGACTGGGAAAGTTGATCAATGGGTATAAAAGAAGCATCCCCAAACGTCTCAGCCGTTCACAAGCAAAGATGGAGTGAGGATCACCACTTTATGAACAACTGCATGAAAGAATTGTCCAACAGTTTAAGAACAATGTTTTTCAACGTGCAATTTCAAGGAATTTACAGATTCCATCATCTACAGTCTATAATATAATCAGAAGATTCAGAGAATCGGGAGAACTTTCTACACGTAAGCGGCAAGGCTGAAAACCAACATTGAATGCCCGTGACCTTCGATCCCTTAGGCGGCACTGGATTAAAAACATTGTGTAAAGGATCTTACAGCGTAGGCTCAGGAACACTTCAGAAAACCATTGTCAGTTAACACAGTTCGTCGCTGTACCTACAAGTGCAAGTTAAAACTCTACTATACAAAGCGAAAGCCATAGATCAACAACATCCAGAAAGGCCACCACCTTCTCTGGGCTTGAGCTCATTTGAAATGGACAGACGCAAAGTGGAAAAGTGTGCTGTGGTCTGATGAGTCCACATTTCAAATTATTTTTGGAAATCATGGATGTTGTGTCCTCTGGTCAAAAGAGGAAAAAGACCATCCAGATTATTGCCAGCGCAAAGTTCAAAAGCCAGCATCTGTGATGGTATGGGGTGTGTTAGTGCCCATGGCATAGGCAACTTACACATCTGTGATGGCACCATCAATGCTGAAAGGTAGGTCCAGGTTTTGGAGCAACACATGCTGCCATCCAAGCAACGTATTTTTCAGGGACGTCTCTGCTTATTTCAGCAAGACAATGCCAAGCCACATTCTGCACGTGTTACAACAGCGTGGCTTCTTAGTAAAAGAGTGTGGGTACTAGACTGGCCTGCCTGCAGTCGAGACCTTTTGCCTGTGAAAATGTGTGGCACATTATGAAGCGCAAAATATGACAACGGAGACCCTGGACTGTTGAAACTCTAACGTTGTACATCAAGCAAGAATGGGAAAGAATTCCACCTACAAACCTTCAGCAATTAGTGTCTTCAGTTCCCCAAACGCTTATTGAGTGTTGTTAGAAGGAAAGGTGATGTAACACAGTGGTAAACATACCACTGTCCCAGCTTTTTTGAAACATGTTGCAGGCATCCATTTCAAAATGAGCAAATATTTGCACAAAAACAATAAAGTCTATCAGTTTGAACATTAAATTTCTTGTCTTTGTGGTGTATTCAATTGATATAGGTTGAATAGGATTTGCAAATCATTGTTTTCTGTTTTTATTTGCATTTTACACAACATCCCAAATTCATTGAAATTTGGGTTGTATCAATGCATCCATCCATCCATCCATCCATCCCCCTGTGTTATTAATGTTGGTCCTAAATTTAATTCTGACAGTGATTAAAAAAGTTGTAAATCTGTCTTTCATTAAGCTATAGGAATCAATCAATCAATCAATTTTTTTATATAGCGCCAAATCACAACAAACAGTTGCCCCAAGGCGCTTTATATTGTAAGGCAAGGCCATACAATAATTATGTAAAACCCCAACGGTCAAAACGACCCCCTGTGAGCAAGCACTTGGCTACAGTGGGAAGGAAAAACTCCCTTTTAACAGGAAGAAACCTCCAGCAGAACCAGGCTCAGGGAGGGGCAGTCTTCTGCTGGGACTGGTTGGGGCTGAGGGAGAGAACCAGGAAAAAGACATGCTGTGGAGGGGAGCAGAGATCGATCACTAATGATTAAATGCAGAGTGGTGCATACAGAGCAAAAAGAGAAAGAAACACTCAGTGCATCATGGGAACCCCCCAGCAGTCTACGTCTATAGCAGCATAACTAAGGGATGGTTCAGGGTCACCTGATCCAGCCCTAACTATAAGCTTTAGCAAAAAGGAAAGTTTTAAGCCTAATCTTAAAAGTAGAGAGGGTGTCTGTCTCCCTGATCTGAATTGGGAGCTGGTTCCACAGGAGAGGAGCCTGAAAGCTGAAGGCTCTGCCTCCCATTCTACTCTTACAAACCCTAGGAACTACAAGTAAGCCTGCAGTCTGAGAACGAAGCGCTCTATTGGGGTGATATGGTACTACGAGGTCCCTAAAATAAGATGGGACCTGATTATTCAAAACCTTATAAGTAAGAAGAAGAATTTTAAATTCTATTCTAGAATTAACAGGAAGCCAATGAAGAGAGGCCAATATGGGTGATATATGCTATCTCCTTCTAGTCCCCGTCAGTACTCTAGCTGCAGCATTTTGAATTAACTGAAGGCTTTTTAGGGAACTTTTAGGACAACCTGATAATAATTAATTACAATAGTCCAGCCTAGAGGAAATAAATGCATGAATTAGTTTTTCAGCATCACTCTGAGACAAGACCTTTCTGATTTTAGAGATATTGCGTAAATGCAAAAAAGCAGTCCTACATATTTGTTTAATATGCGCTTTGAATGACATATCCTGATCAAAAATTACTCCAAGATTTCTCACAGTATTACTAGAGGTCAGGGTAATGCCATCCAGAGTAAGGATCTGGTTAGACACCATGTTTCTAAGATTTGTGGGGCCAAGTACAATAACTTCAGTTTTATCTGAGTTTAAAAGCAGGAAATTAGAGGTCATCCATGTCTTTATGTCTGTAAGACAATCCTGCAGTTTAGCTAATTGGTGTGTGTCCTCTGGCTTCATGGATAGATAAAGCTGGGTATCATCTGCGTAACAGTGAAAATTTAAGCAATACCGTCTAATAATACTGCCTAAGGGAAGCATGTATAAAGTAAATAAAATTGGTCCTAGCACAGAACCTTGTGGAACTCCATAATTAACTTTAGTCTGTGAAGAAGATTCCCCATTTACATGAACAAATTGTAATCTATTAGACAAATATGATTCAAACCACCGCAGCGCAGAGCCTTTAATACCTATGGCATGCTCTAATCTCTGTAATAAAATTTTATGGTCAACAGTATCAAAAGCAGCACTGAGGTCTAACAGAACAAGCACAGAGATGAGTCCACTGTCCGAGGCCATAAGAAGATCATTTGTAACCTTCACTAATGCTGTTTCTGTACTATGATGAATTCTAAAACCTGACTGAAACTCTTCAAATAGACCATTCCTCTGCAGATGATCAGTTAGCTGTTTTACAACTACCCTTTCAAGAATTTTTGAGAGAAAAGGAAGGTTGGAGATTGGCCTATAATTAGCTAAGATAGCTGGGTTAAGTGATGGCTTTTTAAGTAATGGTTTAATTACTGCCACCTTAAAAGCCTGCGGTACATAGCCAACTAACAAAGATAGATTGATCATATTTAAGATCGAAGCATTAAATAATGGTAGGGCTTCCTTGAGCAGCCTGGTAGGAATGGGGTCTAATAAACATGTTGATGGTTTGGATGAAGTAACTAATGAAAATAACTCAGACAGAACAATCGGAGAGAAAGTGTCTAACCAAATACCGGCATCACTGAAAGCAGCCAAAGATAACGATACGTCTTTGGGATGGTTATGAGTAATTTTTTCTCTAATAGTTAAAATTTTGTTAGCAAAGAAAGTCATGAAGTCATTACTAGTTAAAGTTAATGGAATACTCAGCTCAATAGAGCTCTGACTCTTTGTCAGCCTGGCTACAGTGCTGAAAAGAAACCTGGGGTTGTTCTTATTTTCTTCAATTAGTGATGAGTAGAAAGATGTCCTAGCTTTACGGAGGGCTTTTTTATAGAGCAACAGACTCTTTTTCCAGGCTAAGTGAAGATCTTCTAAATTAGTGAGACGCCATTTCCTTTCCATCTTACGGGTTATCTGCTTTAAGCTACGAGTTTGTGAGTTATACCACCGAGTCAGGCACTTCTGATTTAAAGCTCTCTTTTTTAGAGGAGCTACAGCATCCAAAGTTGTCTTCAATGAGGATGTAAAACTATTGACGAGATACTCTATCTCACTTACAGAGTTTAGGTAGCTACTCTGCACTGTGTTGGTATATGGCATTAGAGAACATAAAGAAGGAATCATATCCTTAAACCTAGTTACAGCGCTTTCTGAAAGACTTCTAGTGTAATGAAACTTATTCCCCACTGCTGGGTAGTCCATCAGAGTAAATGTAAATGTTATTAAGAAATGATCAGACAGAAGGGAGTTTTCAGGGAATACTGTTAAGTATTCTATTTCAATACCATAAGTCAGAACAAGATCTAAGATATGATTAAAGTGGTGGGTGGACTCATTTACTTTTTGAGCAAAGCCAATAGAGTCTAATAATAGATTAAATGCAGTGTTGAGGCTGTCATTCTCAGCATCTGTGTGGATGTTAAAATCGCCCACTATAATTATCTTATCTGAGCTAAGCACTAAGTCAGACAAAAGGTCTGAAAATTCACAGAGAAACTCACAGTAACGACCAGGTGGACGATAGATAATAACAAATAAAACTGGTTTTTGGGACTTCCAATTTGGATGGACAAGACTAAGAGTCAAGCTTTCAAATGAATTAAAGCTCTGTCTGGGTTTTTGATTAATTAATAAGCTGGAATGGAAGATTGCTGCTAATCCTCCGCCCCGGCCCGTGCTACGAGCATTCTGACAGTTAGTGTGACTCAGGGGTGTTGACTCATTTAAACTAACATATTCATCCTGCTGTAACCAGGTTTCTGTAAGGCAGAATAAATTAATATGTTGATCAATTATTATATCATTTACCAACAGGGACTTAGAAGAGAGAGACCTAATGTTTAATAGACCACATTTAACTGTTTTAGTCTGTGGTGCAGTTGAAGGTGCTATATTATTTTTTCTTTTTGAATTTTTATGCTTAAATAGATTTTTGCTGGTTATTGGTAGTCTGGGAGCAGGCACCGTCTCTACGGGGATGGGGTAATGAGGGGATGGCAGGGGGAGAGAAGCTGCAGAGAGGTGTGTAAGACTACAACTCTGCTTCCTGGTCCCAACCCTGGATAGTCACGGTTTGGAGGATTTAAGAAAATTGGCCAGATTTCTAGAAATGAGAGCTGCTCCATCCAAAGTGGGATGGATGCCGTCTCTCCTAACAAGACCAGGTTTTCCCCAGAAGCTTTGCCAATTATCTATGAAGCCCACCTCATTTTTTAGGACACCACTCAGACAGCCAGCAATTCAAGGAGAACATGCGGCTAAACATGTCACTCCCGGTCTGATTGGGGAGGGGCCCAGAGAAAACTACAGAGTCCGACATTGTTTTTGCAAAGTTACACACCGATTTAATGTTAATTTTAGTGACCTCCGATTGGCGTAACCGGGTGTCATTACTGCCGACGTGAATTACAATCTTACCAAATTTACGCTTAGCCTTAGCTAGCAGTTTCAAATTTCCTTCAATGTCGCCTGCTCTGGCCCCCGGAAGACAATTGACTATGGTTGCTGGTGTCGCTAACTTCACATTTCTCAAAACAGAGTCGCCAATAACCAGAGTTTGATCCTCGGCGGGTGTGTCATCGAGTGGGGAAAAACGGTTAGAGATGTGAATGGTTTGGCGGTGTACACGGGGCTTCTGTTTAGGGCTACGCTTCCTCCTCACAGTCACCCAGTCAGCCTGCTTTCCCGGCTGCTCGGGATCTGCCAGGGGGTAACTAACGGCGGCTAAGCTACCTTGGTCCGCACCGACTACAGGGGCCTGGCTAGCTGTAGAATTTTCCACGGTGCGGAGCCGAGTCTCCAATTCGCCCAGCCTGGCCTCCAAAGCTACGAATAAGCTACACTTATTACAAGTACCGTTACTGCTAAAGGAGGCCGAGGAATAACTAAACATTTCACACCCAGAGCAGAAAAGTGCGGGAGAGACAGGAGAAGCCGCCATGCTAAATCGGCTAAGAGCTAGTAGCTACGCTAAGCTAGCGGATTCCTAAAAACACGCAAAGTGAATAATGTGTAAATAATTTAGAGGTGATTCAGCAGAAGGAGTGCTTTAGTTAAGGCACGTAAAGATTACACTGGGAAACAAATCGTAATCTAGATAACTAGATCAATCTAACTGCGCAGATTAAACAGCTAACAGATACAGAAAAACACCGCTGTGCTCCGGAACAGGAAGTGATACAATACCGCAGTGAGAGCCAACCACCAGTAGAGGCAAGCAAGAGCCTGGAGGAATCCTGAAATAACAAAATCTTACATGTTTGCGCATCTCCTTCAACCTTTGCTCACTCTGTGCTTGAGACACACGCACACAGTGCATTTCATGACTATGAAAGGTACATGATAACTCATGCTTAATTGTTGTACCTTCATAAAATAGGCCCCCTGATGTGTTTAAATGATCTTCATACATTATTTTTAATACTCACTTGCTTAATCAGGTTTTTGTGTGTGTGTGGGGGGAGCACTGTAGAAGAACCGCCATTGGCTCCTGACATGTTTTGAGGCAGTCTCCATAGCACGCTGACCTTTCTGTATTAATGTTTAATAGCAAATGTGTCACATCGCTGCACCTTGTCTTCCCCCACACGGTCTGCTGACCTCCTCCGTATCTCTCTCACCATCTGTCCACTAACACACAACTGAGTTATAGCTGCGAGGCATCAGTTCGAACATCCAGAAATGTTCACTCTCCCATCTGTTGCATGAGCACACTCTGACCTTTCAGCATGACGTTGTGTGTCATTTAAAAATAAATTTGATATTGATGGTTACAGTAACTAAAAACTGAGTTTAATATTTAATTTATTTTTATTTATTTACAGAGATCAAGGATCCAGTGACCATGTACAGAATTTATTTATTTCTATTTATGACCAAAGCTAGGATCCAGTGACCAATTTCATATTTACTACTTATATTTACTTTAAGACTCAATAAAATGTTGTTGACATAGAAAACCAGTAAATCCTACTTTTTTCCTACTTTGCTACTTTATTTTTATACAGATTCTGATAAAACCGTAAAAAATAATAGTGATTGCAGATCATTTCACTAATTATTTTGTTAATGTAGGTAAAAAATTTATCAAATTCAATTATATCTTGTAATACACATTCTATGGACAACAATAAATTAATTAATACTGTTTTGGATTCAATATATGAGGACTGTGAGAAATGTAACGGACCTTATTATTTTTTTCAAAAACTATATGGATTTGAATCACGTGTGATTACATCAGACATGATTGAACCCTCGTGAGCATGCAAGAGTTTTTTCATGCCTGTCGGTTACGTCATTCGCCTGTGGGCAGTCTTTGAGTAAGGAGTCGCCCACCCTCTCGTCGATTTTTTCATTGTTTAGGAATGGGTCAGAGACTGCTGCTTTGTTTGATAAAAATTTTTTCAAAACCTGTAAGGCACAACTGAGTGGACACCATTCGATAAATTCAGCTGGTTTTCAGTGAAAATTTTAACGGCTGATGAGAGACGGCGCCTGATGCGGCGTCATCTCGCTGTTTCAAGCTGAAAACTTCCTAATTTCAGGCTCTGTGGACCCAAGATGTCGTGAGATAACAGAGAACTTTCAGAAGAATTCGGGATCAGGAGTTTATCCAGACATTCCACTGTTAAAGGAGATTTTGTAATGAAAGAACGTGCGGGCAGATTCGCATGTCGGGCCGGACCCGACCGCGGGGGGTTGCCACAGGAAAAACACCTCCGTTGGAAACCTTAACAGACAAGTTGGAACATGCCCAAGGTGTTAAACAATTTCTCAGATACTCACTTGTTGAAAGCCATCAAAAGCCGCCTGAATTTTACAAAAGGTTTTCAACACGGAGGTGTTTTTCATGTCGCAGCGCAGACGGATTTGCCACGTCGTCACAGATCCGACTCGTCTGCACGTTCTTTCATTATAAAATCTCCTTTAACAGTGGAATGTCCGGGTAAACTCCTGATGCCGGCTTCTTCTGAAACTTCTCTGTTCTCTGACGATGTCCTGGGTGAACAGAGCTTTAAATTAGGATGTTTTCAGCTCGAAACAGCCAGACGGACGCCACCTCTGACCGCGCCGCGCCGATCCGCTTTGTGGGCTGTGCTTAAAGCGAAAGAAACTCCACAATCTCTCATCAGCCGTTAAACTTTACACCGAAAACAAGCTGGATTTCTCGAATAGTGTCCACATGGATATCCCTCACCGGTCCTGAAAAAATTTGATAAAGCAACGCGCACCATCTCCCTGCAGCTTCTCAGACAAAGAGATTCCGACGGGAGGGGGAGTCCACACCTCACTCAAAGCCTGCCCATAGGCGAATGACGTCACCGACAGGCATGACAAAACTCACGCATGCGCACGAGGGTTCAAGCTTGTCTGACATAAAAACATATGAATCAAATCCATTTATTTTTTGAAAAAAATAAAAAGGACCGCTTTTTTTAATCACAGACCTTGTACATTAGAGAAGTAGATGAAAATGAAATTATCAACATTGTTTAGAAATTAAAGGGGAAAAATGAACTGACTGTGATAACTTTAGTATGTTTTTGATCAAAAATATTATTCATTGTATTATTAAACCTTTAACTTGCATTTCCAATTTGTCACTAATGACTGGTAAATTCACTTCTAAAATGAAAATAGATACCTTTTCAGGGATACCTTTGTTTAAATGTGTTGACGAGTATGTCTTTTCAAATTATAGGCCAATTTCTTTATCACAGTTTTCTGAAAATTCTGGAAAAAAATATTTGCAAAGAGGCTGAATGATTTTATATCTAAACATCATATACATAGTGAACAGCAGTATGGTTTTAGAAAAAGTCGCACCAATTCTCTGGCTATAATTGATTTTGTTAAACAAGTTACAAATGCAGTAGAGATGAAGCAATACACTGTAGGGGTTTTCTTTGATTTACAGAAAGCATTTGATACCATAGATCATTCTTTATTATTGGATAAATTACAGAAGTATGGCATCAGAGGATTAGCCCTTGATTGGTTAGCTAGTTTTTTTTTTATCAAATAGGTATTAGTGTGTTCATTTTGGAGGGACAAATTCAGAATTATTGAGGATCACATGTGGAGTGCCCCAAGGGTCAGTCCTTGGGCCGTTGCCGTTTTTGTTGCATGTTAATGATATATACTCAACAAAAATATAAACGCAACACTTTTGGTTTTGCTCCCATTTTGTATGAGATGAACTCAAAGATCTAAAACTTTTTCCACATACACAATATCACCATTTCCCTCAAATATTGTTCACAAACCAGTCTAAATCTGTGATAGTGAGCACTTCTCCTTTGCTGAGATAATCCATCCCACCTCACAGGTGTGCCATACCAAGATGCTGATTAGACACCATGATTAGTGCACAGGTGTGCCTTAGACTGCCCACAATAAAAGGCCACTCTGAAAGGTGCAGTTTTATCACACAGCACAATGCCACAGATGTCGCAAGATTTGAGGGAGCGTGCAATTGGCATGCTGACAGCAGGAATGTCAACCAGAGCTGTTGCTCGTGTATTGAATGTTCATTTCTCTACCATAAGCTGTCTCCAAAGGCGTTTCAGAGAATTTGGCAGTACATCCAACCAGCCTCACAACCGCAGATCACGTGTAACCACACCAGCCCAGGACCTCCACATCCAGCATGTTCACCTCCAAGATCGTCTGAGACCAGCCACTCGGACAGCTGCTGAAACAATCGGTATTCATAACCAAAGAATTTCTGCACAAACTGTCAGAAACCGTCTCAGGGAAGCTCATCTGCATGCCCGTCGTCCTCATCGGGGTCTCGACCTGACTCCAGTTCGTCATCATAACCGACTTGAGTGGGAAAATACTCACATTCGCTGGCGTTTGGCACGTTGGAGAGGTGTTCTCTTCACGGATGATGCGAAGGAGATGTGTTGCACTGCATGAGGCAAATGGTGGTCACACCAGATACTGACTGATATCCCCCCCCAATAAAACAAAATTGCACCTTTCAGAGTGGCCTTTTATTGTGGACAGTCTAAGGCACACCTGTGCACTAATCATGGTGTCTAATCAGCATCTTGATATGGCACACCTGTGAGGTGGGATGGATTATCTCAGCAAAGGAGAAGTGCTCACTATCACAGATTTAGACTGGTTTGTGAACAATATTTGAGGGAAATGGTGATATTGTGTATGTGGAAAAAGTTTTAGCTCTTTGAGTTCATCTCATACAAAATGGGAGCAAAACAAAAGTGTTGCGTTTATATTTTTGTTGAGTATATGTTTGCTGTCAAAGTCTGTGCATTGTATTTTGTTTGCTGATGACACAACTGTGTTTGGTAGTGGGGACAATTTGGGACAACTTTTGGAAAGGATGGAGAAGGAATTATTAAATTTTAAAAATTGGTTTGATTCTAATAAATTGTCACTTCATTTTGGTAAGTCTAAGTGTGTTATATTTGGATATAAGCCCAGGAATTTTAAATAGAAACTTATCCTTGAATAATTTTGAAATTGTATCTGAAACTAAATTTCTTGGCATTTTTATCGATGATAAATTAAGTTGGAAAACTCACACAAATTATGTAAAATCTAAAATTTCAAAAGTTATTTCAATTTTGTACAAAGCACATTATTTTCTCCCCCAACATTCATTGGTCTTGTATCATTCATTACTTGTCCCATATATACCTATTGTATTGAGGTTTGGGGAGTTATAAGTATAAAAACCATGTTACGAACCAACAATTGTTTGCTTGTCTGGGCATTTTGAAATTTCAAGATTTGGTGGATTATTTTACGATACAGATCATGTACAAAGTTAAAAATACTCTTTTGCCTCAACACATTCAGGAGTTGTTTAAAATGAGGGAGTCGAATTATCATTTGTGAGGAACATTGATATTTGAAAGAAGAAAGATTCGAACTACTGTTAAAAGTCATTGTCTTTCTGTAAGAGGTGTTAGAATTTGGAATAATTGTTCTGATAGCATTAAATTATGTGGTACATTGGTAGGTGTTAAAAGGCTCTATAAAAACAATGCAATTTCTTACTATAGTATGTTATATTAGGCTAATTGTTTTTGTGGTTCTCTTTTGTTTATTAAAAAGACAAGAAATACAGTATAATTTGCCAGAATTAAACAACAAGAAAAACAGGAAATACTAAGGTGATCACCGGCCACTAGCCCTAAGCTTCAAAAAATAAAAAAATAAGATGCACTTATTTTTACGAAACAGAAAATAAGTGCATCTTAATTCTGGACTTGAAAGTCTCCACATAATCTGACTGTTTTATTGACACGGAGATCATTCCACAGAACAGGGGCACGATATGAGAAAGCTCTATGACCCGCAGACTTCTTATTCACCCTAGGGACACAAAGTAGTCATGCACCCTGAGAACACAAATCCCAGGCCGGTACCTAAGGTTTAATTAGGTCAGCTAGGTAGGTCAGCGAGGTACCAGTCCTTGAACAATTTTATCGACTTGTAGCGGAATCTTAAAGCCAGTGAAGGGATTCCAAAATGGGTGTAATGTGGTCAAACGTTCTGCTTCGTGTCAAAAGTCTGGCTGCAGCATTTTGAACCAATTGGAGAGCCCTAATGCTGGACTGCGGTAAACCACAAAATAGAACATTGCAGTAGTCCAATCTAGAAGAGATAAATGCATGGATCAGGGTCTCAGCATCAACCATAGAGAGGATGGGATGAATCTTCGCTATATTTCGCAGGTGGAGGAAAGCAGTCTTCATAATATTTGTAATGTGGAGGTCAAAGGACAATGTAGGATCAAAAATTACCCCAAGGTTCCTCACTTTGTCTGTGTGATGTATAACACATGAGCCTAGGCTAAGCGTTAACTGGTCAAATTGATGCTGATGTCTCACTGGACCAAGAACCATCATTTCAGAGTTTTAAAATATGAAGTTTCTAGACATCCAGCTTCCCACTGATGCAAGGCAATCTTTTAAGGATGTTATGTGAATGAGATTACCAGCAGTTATCAGCATGTATAACTGAGTATCATCAGCATAGCAGTGAAAGGTAATCCCAAAACACTGCAATATGTGCCCAAGGGGTGCTATATAAAGGGAGAAAAGCCAGGGGCCTAAGACAGACCTCTGTGGAACACCAAATTTCATGTCACTAAGGTTAGAGGTTGTGTTACTGTACAAAACACAGTGAGAACGACTGGTTAAGTATGACATCAACCATGCAAGGGCACGCCCAGTAGTCCCAAAGTGATTTTCCAGCCTATCAAGTAGAATATGATGATCCACGGCATCAAATGCAGCACTGAGATCTAACAGCATCAGAACCATAGTGGTGTCCGAATCCATTGCAAGCAAAAGATCATTCACCACTTTAGTGAAAGCTGTCTCTGTGGAATGATATTTTCTAAAAGCAGACTGCAGTGGCTCAAAGAGATTATTCTTAGTAAGATAGTCCATGAGCTGCTGTGACACCACTTTTTCCAGAATTTTAGAGCAGAATGATAGATTTGATATTGGCCGATCGTTTTTCAATACACTAGGGTCAAGATTAGGTTTCTTAAGTAATGGTTTAATCACTGCAGATTTGAAACATTTAGCAACAGATCCAGAAGTTAAAGAAGGATTAATAATTTCCAGCACCATCGGCGCAAGAGTGGGCCACAGGTCCTTAAACAGTTTTGTTGGTATAGGATCAAATAAACAGGTTGTGCTTTTTGTTAACGTTACAAGTTTCATCAGCATGCCTAGAGAGATACTCTCAAATTCTGTAAATCTAGGTAATACCTCAGTAATGGTGCCCACCTCAATAGCAGGGTGTCGTGGCTGGGTTGAGGCTTTCTTCTCAAAGTAATCCAAGAAATCTTGTGCTGTAAAAGGAGAGTGAACTACAGGTGGTTGTCCATGAATAAGTGTTGCAATGGTGTTGAACAAGAACTTTTGAGCTATGTTTGTTTTTGTTGATCAAATCAGAGTAATAGGTCCGCTTTGTGGCCAGTAGTGCATGCTTATAGTGTATTGAAAGACGTGCGGACGGGTCCGCGCGTCGGGACGCAGCCGACGCGGTGAGGCGGCACAGGAAAAACACCTCCATGTTGATAACCATTTGTAAAATCCAGGCGGCTTTTGATGGCTTTCAGTGGAGTGAGTATATGAGAAATTGTTTAACAGCAGGACATGTTCCAACTTGTCCTTAAGGCTTTCAACAGAGGTGTTTTTCCTGTGGCGGAGCGTTGCGTCGGCTGCGAGCCGACGCGCAGACCCGTCCGCACGTCTTTCATTAAAAAAATCTCCTTTAACAGTGGAATATCCGGATAAAATGCTGAAACCGACTTCTTCTGAAACTTCTCTGTTCTCTCACGACGTCCTGGATCAATAGAGCCTGAAATGTGGAGGTTTTCAGCTTGAACAGGCTGATGATGCCGCCTGAGAGCGCTGAGCGACGTCTCGCACCGTGGGAAGTCCTTAAAGCGACAGAATCACCTCAGAATCTCTCATCAGCCGTTAAAATTTTCACTGAAAACCAGCTTAATTTTTCGAACCGTGTCCACTTCGATGTGTCTCACAGGTTTAGAAAAAATTTTGATCAAACAACGCGCCAGTCTCTCAGCAACTTCTCAGACAAAGGAATTCCGACGAGGGGCTGGACGACTCCTCCCACAAGGAGTGCTCACAGGCGAATGACGTCACCGACAGGCGTGGAAAAACTCACGCATGCGCACGAGGGTTCAAGCATGTCTGACGTAAAAACATATGAATGAAATCCATATAGTTTTTGAAAAAAATAAAAAGGACCGTTACTTTATTGACAGCCCTCGTAGTACATAAGTCATCCCTCAAACAAATTCCCTAAAGGTTGAGAGGTAATAAGTACTCTGCAGTGTATTTTAAAATGGTTCAGTTAGTTGCTGTTAAATGTCAGTATTTCATTTTTATACCCCAGCTCAATGAAGTTGAAGTTGGAAGGCATTATGTTTCCAGCCAGCTGTCCATAAGGGTGCCAGGGCTTCTGTCTGTAAACTTTACATTTAGGTCCAATAACTAAAGAACACCTCATGTGATTGAAAACCATTTGTTGGTAGTGAATTTGGGGGGGGGGGGTGTACATAAGGCTTCCTTTCAAAAAATGGGGGTTAGTCTGTCATCCAATATGTTCACCACAGGTGCAATCTTAATTTTTGGTTCTGCGCAATAACTTCAAAGAGACTTGTTTGATTAAAAATATTTCTCGGTGGTGTACTGGGGAGGTTGGAAGAAGGCACATTACAACAATGGCCATTGTCTTTTATCCACTATGGTCACCACAGATGCAGTCTAGGTTTTAGTTTACATGCAATAAGTAATAATCACCTCATCTCATTGAAACCATTTCTTGATAATGTATTGGGGGAGGAAAGAGGAAGTATCCTTTTGAAAGTGGGGGTCAGTACACCACATAGCTTTTGTAAAGTGGCCATCTTTCCTGATACAAATAGGCCTTTTATCATTTTTAAAGTGCTAGTCTTGTGCTATAGAAATAACTGCCAGACTTCATGCTCGCTTCCACTATAAAACCATGAACCAAATATGAGCGGTGGCATATGCCAAGGTTTGCGATGCTCTTGTTTATTTTCATGTTTCATGAGTTGTTCATAGTAATCAGTTTTTCTCTTGCCATCTTTAAACTTTCATGTAACGTAAGTGCTCAGTGACATCACTTAAAATCATGCTCTTCCTATTTCTTTGTTAATTTGAGTCCTTCTTACTTGAGAAACTGAGGGCACAAACATTTTCTTTCTGATAATTAATACTTAAAAAAAAAAAACATTGTGGATCGACCTATTAATAGATTCCAGCTGCTGAAGCTATTACTGCTGGCACTCAGTGTTGACAGAGACATTGCTAAACTACACCAGAGTCCACCATAATACTAATAAAGCCTTGGGGAATACATGCTGTTTCTGCCACAAGCTATTCACCAGCATTCTGATTTCTGTGGCATTCAACGTGATGGAAGTGGATACATGAATCATTTCAGACTGTCAATTTTTTTCTGTTATTACTTCACCAGTGCTGCAGATAAGCCTGTCGGCAGGATGCTGTAATGAACTGCAAGCGGTTGATTGGTGGTAATCAAATGGGATAGAAGAATATATAAAGCCCTGGGGTGTGGTTAAATATATTTTCTGAGACAAGAGCAAAACTGCTGTATCGTCCTCTGTAATTTTTTTATTTTTTATTTTTTGGGGGGGGGGGGGTGCAAAGAAAGAAGAGGAAAAAAGGAACAAAAATGTCTTATTTCTAAAACATCAGATGTTTGATCATTGTTTCGCTTTCACAAATGTACTGTACCAGCAGAAAATACAAACCCTAATGAAATAATTGGGTTTGATTACAGAAGAAGCGCTACATTTAAACCTCATCCGGCAATAATTATGAAGATGCAGCTGCAGTAAGCTACTAACAGGGTAAATGAGACACAAATACAGTTATGGTGTCCTTCAGTGGGAAAGTAGCATGTCACTCAGAATGTGTACGTCCACCAACAATCCAGTACACCCCATATCAAAGTGTGAGAAAATGACAGAAAGCCCATTGATTAAGAGTATGTTTAATCCCCAAAATATAATTTCATTTCAGTTCAGTGTACTTATTCTTTTAAGACAATTGACATTTACCAGCTGCCCCAGAGTCAGCTACATTAGCTAAATTACACCTGTAGCCCTCAGCATGAACAAGGAAGACAGTCAAATAAATATTCAAAACAATCCCATAATACACAGTAGGTGCTGTTGTGGATGTTCAGTGCATTTTTCTTTGTCCCCATCACTAATTTGGTGAGGTACACATATAACCTCATGGTACAGTTGAGACTGAATCTACCACTGGGTGATTGGGGACCTCCATACTTGAAGGTATGGTGTGTGACTTGAAAACTGGAGATATTTCCCTGAGAGTCTGAAGTGAGTTGCTGGCCATAGTTCAGGAGTTTTATTCATTTATTTATTTATTTATTTTATTTTAGGTAGAATAGAACATATAATTTGTATTGTGGTGAAATGCAATTCTTTTGACTTGTAGTAAAATCTCTTAATTTACCTGTAAATTCACTCTTTGACCTGCACCTATGGTTATAATGTTTGGGTAATAATTGGAAACAAGTGCCCATGGAGAAACATGGCTGAAATGAGCTTGCTTTGCAGTGTGGTGGCACTCAGCCTTGAGAACAGAGAGCTCAGAGTTGAAAGGAGTAGGTTGAAGTGGCTCAAGCCTTTGATTAGGATACCTTCAGTCGGTCCCTCTGGAGGTTTTCTGAGCACTCCCAATGGGATGAAATCCTGGGTTAGACACAGAACACCGAAAAAGGGATTACATATTGCATGAGGCACACAACAGGAAGGTCTTGGATCTCTAGGAAAAAGTTGGAGCGGTAGGTAGACTGTCTTAGACTGCTTCCACTGTGATCCAGCACCTGTTAAGAAGCTGAATGACTTCAAGTTGAAAAAAAGATAAATAATTAGCATTACCGTCCCCTTTTGCAATCCAGTTTCTTTCATTTAACCTTTGGATATTTATTGTTGTGTTTGTTTTCCCGAATACGCATGGCATTGCTTTCACAAGTGGCATTTTCTGCTGACTTACGTCATTGATTTTACAATCTTTGGTCTTAAGAGTACTAAAATGGACATCTTCTGAGCCTGTATCACACCATGACGTTGGACCAACATTTTGTCTCAGATTACATCACATTTCTTTCTCATTTGAAAACACAGCATGTAGGTGCTTTGCTCATCGTTACCATTTCCTCTTTAAAGATTTAGCATGTTTTCTTCTACCTTGTTGCTTTTTCAGCACACTGGCTGGTCTAGGTCTTTCTAAGCAACTATATTTATACTCAACAAACATATAAACGCAACACTTTTGGTTTTGCTCCCATTTTGTATGAGATGAACTCAAAGATCTAAAACTTTTTCCACATACACAATATCACCATTTCCCTCAAATATTGTTCACAAACCAGTCGAAATCTGTGATAGTGAGCACTTCTCCTTTGCTGAGATAATCCGTCCCACCTCACAGGTGTGCCATACCAAGATGCTGATTAGACACCATGATTAGTGCACAGGTGTGCCTTAGACTGCCCACAATAAAAGGCCATTCTGAAAGGTGCAGTTTTGTTTTATTGGGGGGGGATACCAGTCAGTATCTGGTGTGACCACCATTTTCCTCATGCAGTGCAACACATCTCCTTCGCATCATCCGTGAAGAGAACACCTCTCCAACGTGCCAAACACCACCGAATGTGAGCATTTGCCCACTCAAGTCGGTTACGACGACGAACTGGAGTCAGGTCGAGACCCCGATGAGGACGACGAACATGCAGATGAGCTTCCCTGAGACGGTTTCTGACAGTTTGTGCAGAAATTCTTTGGTTATGCAAACCGATTGTTCCAGCAGCTGTCCGAGTGGCTGGTCTCAGACGATCTTGGAGGTGAACATGCTGGATGTGGAGGTCCTGGGCTGGTGTGGTTACACGTGGTCTGCGGTTGTGAGGCTGGTTGGATGTACTGCCAAATTCTCTGAAACGCCTTTGGAGACGGCTTATGGTAGAGACATGAACATTCAATACACGAGCAACAGCTCTGGTTGACATTCCTGCTGTCAGCATGCCAATTGCACGCTCCCTCAAATCTTGCGACATCTGTGGCATTGTGCTGTGTGATAAAACTGCACCTTTCAGAGTGGCCTTTTATTGTGGGCAGTCTAAGGCACACCTGTGCATTAATCATGGTGTCTAATCAGCATCTTGGTATGGCACACCTGTGAGGTGGGACGGATTATCTCAGCAAAGGAGAAGTGCTCACTATCACAGATTTCGACTGGTTTGTGAACAATATTAGAGGGAAATGGTGATATTGTGTATGTGGAAAAAGTTTTAGATCTTTGAGTTCATCTCATACAAAATGGGAGCAAAACCAAAAGTGTTGCGTTTATATTTTTGTTGAGTGTATATTGTAAAGCAGGTAGCTCAGTGGTAGCTTTTCTTGGGGATGTCACCTGCGATGGACTGGATCCCATCCACGGGAAGTCGCTGTGTATTTGAGGAAAAAGAATGACGCCAGTAGCCCTCAGGGCCAATATAGGACTTAGATTTGCACTGTGTCATGAATACGCTCTTAAATAGTATTGTGTGCACACCAAGTAGGCAGACTGGGAATTTCATGACCTGACAGGTTTTATTAACTGCTCTGCAGCATTGCTCCTAAAAGGGAAGTAAGCTAGTGGACAAAAGGTTGCTGGTTTCATGCCAGGGCCAGTCGGATCAAATCTGTGTGGGCAAGGTGAAGTTACTAATTTCTTCCATTCTCATTAGCATTACCCCACATGTGAGGAGGGCAAATGGCTCCATCATTGTGTTTGTGGCCTTGGTTCCACTCAAACCATTTGTCAATTAATGTCACCACCACAGGATATCACTATAGCGGCTAGTAAAACACTTCAAAAGCAGGGACCAGTCCTTTAGTGAGTGCCCTTGAACAAGGTCTTTAACCCTTCAGCTGTTCCAGTGGGGCTGCTCAGCAGTTGACAGATTTGTTCGAGATGCATTGGACAGCTACCAGCATACATTTTTGTCACATTTTTATCACATCCAGAATCGACTATTGCAATAGCATCCTCTATGGTTTACCTTTCAAAATACTCAACAAACTACAGTATATACAAAACTCTGCTGCCCGTCTCCTCACCCACTCCGTCCTACAAAACCTCCACTGGCTCCCCATCACTCAACGCATTCACTTCAAAATGCTCCTGATCACTTTCAAAGCCCTCCATAACCTGGCCCCCACATATCTCACTGACCTCCTCCACCGCCACACTCCATCACGCTCTCTCCGCTCCTCCGACACAAACCTTTTGTCCTTTCCCTGTAGGACCAGGCTCCAAACCTGGGGAGACAGAGCCTTCTCCATCGCTGCTCCTACCCTCTGGAACTCTCTGCCCCAACCACTTCGTGCTTGCCCCGACCTCCCCTCCTTCAAGAAAGAACTCAAAACCCACCTGTTTAAGTTAGCTTTTAATGTACAGCCCTGATTTTTAACGTGTTTTTTTCTTAGCGTTTTTTATCTTTTTCTTTTGGTTTGTAAAGCGTCTTTGAGTGTCCAGAAAAGCGCTATACAAATAAAATGTATTATTATTATTATTATTACAAGTTAGTGTGAGCAGGTAATTTTTAATGGAGTATTACAGCATGGTCCATAAGTACTTAGATAGTGGTGTTTTTTGTAATTTTGCTTGTGTACACCAAGGACTGGTTAAAAAAAATTGACTTTTTCTCTAAAAAGTCATTTTTTATTTTTCAAATTGAATCGACTTTTATTGATTTAAATAGACTTTTTCATGTGGCGGAGCGTCACGGCGGCTGCGTCCCGACGCGCGGACCCGTCCGCACGTCTTTCATTAAAAAAATCTCCTTTAACAGTGGAATATCCGGATAAAATGCTGAAACCGACTTCTTCTGAAACTTCTCTGTTCTCTCACGACGTCCTGGATCGTCCTGAAATGTGGAGGTTTTCAGCTTGAACAGGCTGACGACAGCGGCTGAGAGCGCTGCACGATGTCTCGCACCGTGGGAAGTCCTTAAAGCGACAGAATCACCTCAAAATCTCTCATCAGCCGTTAAAATTTTCACTGAAAACCAGCTTAATTTTTCGAACCGTGTCCACTTCGATGTGTCTCACAGGTTTAGAAAAAATTTTGATCAAACAACGCGCCAGTCTCTCAGCAACTTCTCAGACAAAGGAATTCCAACGAGGGGCTGGACGACTCCTCCCACAAGGAGTGCTCACAGGCGAATGACGTCACCGACAGGCGTGGAAAAACTCACGCATGCGCACGAGGGTTCAAGCATGTCTGACGTAAAAACATATGAATGAAATCCATATAGTTTTTGAAAAAAATAAAAAGGACCGTTACTTTATTGACAGCCCACGTAAATACTTGTTTTATAAAAAGTAAAATAAAGACCTCTTTCTTGACCTCATATTTAACTGTTGACAGCACTGTAACAGTAAAACTTGCAATTTCGAACCTACATTTTTTATAAATGTAACTATTAAATTCTAACATTTTTCTAACATTTAAGTTCTCTCTAAACATTTTACTTGTCGAAATTATTATTATTTTAAGCAATATTAGTAGTTATAGTAAAAAACGGCTTCAAAACTGGACCTTTAATCTAGGGGTGTTGTGAGGGGGGCACATCCTTGCCCCACGCCCCCATTCCATCTGGATTCGCCCCTGCTTTGGCGTTTGAGCACAAAGAATGGATAACATTTATTTATGCAGAAAACATGACCAGATTTACAGGTAAGAAAGTTTTATTGCGTTTTCACATCATGTGGTCCTCAGAAAGAGAGTTTAGGTGCATTTGAGTGGAAAATAGTGTTAGTTGTTGACACGTCGCGGAGTATCAGCTGTTTTTAACGAGACGATACGCGGCTCAGCTCAGAATTCTAAATAAAGGAGGAAAAAAAGTATAAAAAATGTCTTTGTAAAGCTCAGTGCAGGTGTGCTGATCACCGCCCTTTAAGAGGTGAGGATGAGTCGAGCAGCTGCAAAAAACCGTGGATGAAAAGCTCACAGCAGCTTAAAGTGGGCAGTTCAGTCGAACCCCGACCTCCTGCCCACGGACCAAGTTTAATGCTGCTATCGACCCACAATGAAAAATAATAGTAACGCACAGTGACATGGAGAAGTAACTTTAATCTGATTACTGATTTGGAAAGATTAACACGTTAGATTACTCGTTACTAAAAAAAGTGGTCAGATTAGAGTAACGCGTTACCGGCATCACTGGAAATGAAACAATAAAGATTTGATTGAAATGCGGCCAAATTACCAATAATTTCTGCTGTCTGGTGGGTTTACTTTGGGGTTTTTTTCAGTCCTATTACAACCTCTTTTGCTTGCATTGCCACCTCTTTGGACCTTATTCCAGCTACCAAATGGAAAGCCAACATTTGGAATCAACACCAGGCCTTTCATCTGCTTAATTTGCCATGAAGTAATGAGGGAACTGGACATACCTGGCCATGAAACTGAAAATGGAGGGTCTATGAGTAAAAATGGCTACACTTCCTAAATAGTTCATGTAATATTTTTGTCCAAGGCAATGGTACACTGCATGAACACTGGCAGATCTAGAATTTTTTTCTAATTTGTCGTTCATTGGGACGGGTACATTTTACACAGAGAGGCCAAGTATATGTCCAGCATCCATCCACAATCCCCTGTTCAATAAGGTGCAAACATTTCACCAGTCATTCCTTTTCTGTTGGTTATAGTTTCATATTTGAGGATAGATACATCATTGAAGATCATAGTTTAGTCAATACTAAAGTATGTTTTTTGGATAAGTCTTATTATTCTGTTATTTTAATTAGTAGCTGTTTTTCTTCTTGTGTTACCACGGTTGGCATCCAGCTTAATATGTATTACCAGCACCTTCAGCTCCCCAGTGGGAATCACATTGCAAATTTACTATCTGTAATGATTTATTGTAGTTTTGAGAGGGGCGCTTCAGGGTCCAGTAATATTTCAACTGGGGTCAATGCACCTTGGGCCCTGCCCCTGGATCTGTCCCTGGTAAAGAAGTAAAATTCTAAAAATTGTTTCACTGTCGAAATACTTCTCTACCTTTCTGTGTATTTTTTTTTTTCTGAATAAAGATAAAAACTATGTGTTTGTAGTAAAAAAATTAGGATCTTCCTGAAAGTTGATCTTTTGTAATGTCCACAAAACTGCCTTTTTTTTTGTTTTGTTTTTGTTTTTGTGCCTTTCCCATATGACATAAGTGATTTACAGTCATTAAAAAAAAAAAAAAATGTCACACTTACTATCAGACATAACAGTATAATATGATTTTAATGCTTGGAGATGTCAATTAGATTTCAGTCTGCAAGCCAGGCTTGGAATTGGAGCTACAGAATGCCAGCGTGCAAAATTAATTACAGGTTACACACATTTACTTGAACAAATGTGTATGGCCTGATGAAAATTCATTCTGTCATTTAATCTGCTCCAGTGCAATGAGGGAAAAGCATGTGTACATTCAGAAAGACTCAAACCCTCCCCTGGTTCGCTCTCGCCCTTCCACACTCCCCGTCATCAGTCTTACTCTGGGAAACTCAACAGGAGCCAGCTGGGCCTGTTTTGAAGCTGTGACGCTTGACAGCTTAAATAGAACAGCGGGCATGATGTCCATTCAGTGACAGAATGGATGACATTTTCAGGTCTGGAAAAGACGCGTCTCCGTCTTACCTGCACAGCTGAAGCACCACTCTGGTATTAACTTATATTCTAAGGTTGAATGTCTCTTTGATTGACCACAGGAGAAGTTCTCAGAGAGGTGGCAGAGGACTGGCAACCACAAAATAAGGACATGCCAGTGAAGGGAATGATGGCCTTGTGCCTTCTGCTTCACTAGCTTCACCAGATTGTGCAGTTCCTCTTTTCTTCAGCACTGTTTGGCTTTGAGATCTGTTGACAGCTTACAAGTCTGTATATCTAAAAGGGATTATTTACTTTTTTATTCAGCTTATTGTGTGTATCAAGAGAGCAGGTTTGGCATCATGAGCTCCTCAATTAATAATTTTCTATTTTATAAAGTTTGAAAGAACCAATCACGGAGGGAGATGTAGATAATTTATGCCAAGAAATCCTGCAGGAATTGATTTTTACTGATGATACTTACAAAACCTTTTATAGTTATTTGGCAGTGGGATGGTTGTTACATCAGGCATGTTAGGGCCCTGTCCCACTGGCGTTTAGGAGGATTTGCGTATGGACTGCGCACAAAATTGGCCCATATTCGCCAAACATCCGCAATATCCATGTAACATGCCTGTATGAGTCGGCCATCATCCGAACACGCCTGTGATCATCCGCAGAGGCACACATGTCCGCAGCCAGGATTTTTGAGTAGCTCAAAAATCTGAATGCAGATAACATCCCCCTTACGTACTCCATACAAACTCAATTTATATATAAAAAAAAAATTAATGGCTAAAATTATGAAATAAGTCAGTGGTATGTGACAAAGTCACAAAAAATGTAATTTGTTAAATAATGTTGAATAATGATGCTTAAAATTGAAAGATTGTATTGTAAAAAGGGGCAGAAAATATAAGACCTGTTCTCTCTGCTCCTTTTCATTCAGTGTCTTGTAATGTACTCATTTCTGCTTTTCTTTTAAATGAATGAAATAAATATTGAAAAAAAAATTCATACACAATACATGCTCACTCTATGTGCTGTATATCTGCGGTTAACTGCTGATATCCGCAACTGACGGGATTTGCGGCTTGGCAGCGGACCGGGACAGTGTGTAAAACAGATATATATCGTGCCTATCATGTCCACATCACAAACTAAAATAAGTTGTAGCGAATGCATACAGATTGGCCACAAATAAAGCGTTTTTATTACATCTGCTTTTCTGCTGATTTGCGGACAATCTGTGAATGCATAACAAAGACGTCACATAAACCCAAAGTACTATATGTGGCAGAAAGTGACATACCTGCCAGTCAGTGCCGGTCCGGCTGTGTAGATCCACAAAGATGTAGCTGCTGCAATCCAGGACTTTTATTTAACGCCAACAAAAGGAAGAGTTGCTGTTTAGCCACAAGTCACGCTGAAGTCTGTTTTCTGTGACACTCTCAAAAAAAAAAACACAGTCTCACACCCCGAGCGGCTTCCCCCCTCCCGCTCCCCAAACTCATGAACAGTTAACCCTCTTGTCCAAGTCCAGCAAATACTCCAGAGGCTGTATTGTTGGTGTGAATAGTGATGCTGACGGCCCGAGTGCGCTTCTTTTATGACCACAATGCAGATGCCGTGCACACGCAACACGTGAGCAATGCATTCATAATACACCCGCAATACTGCCGTGATAATCTCAATCAGTTTCCTCACTACATGCGTTATATAACCGTGATTGTTCATCATATATTCGCTATGTAATTCATACTGGGACATTTGTCAGTTTTGCCCTTTTTTTTTTGCGGACGACAACGAATGCCCGCAATTTGTATACTCAATTCATGTGCAGTTAATCCTCTCCCCAGTGGGACAGGGCCCTAAAGCTGAAAGTATCCATTATTTTAACAATTAAATATTTTCTAAATTTATGACTGCAGGTACTGTGGTCAAAGATATGTCAATTCAGTTACATTTATTTATACCTTTCTCAGACCAATATGATGGTACGAAATCAACCACTGTCAGCAGCAGAACTGAAAAGAAAAATGTAAATGAGTATTTAACCCATGTTCTCTCATGAGGTGCAGATGGAGATGGATGTGACATGAAAGGCGCTACGAAAGAGTTTTCTGCCACTAGAGGTTGCAGAAGTGCCACACTTTAGGTCCTAAACAGAGCTTGCTTATTGAGTGTTGTTCGAAGGAAAGGTGATGTAACACAGTGGCAAACATACCACTGTTTCAACGTTTTTGAAATGTGTTGCAGCCATCCATTTATAAATGAGCAAATATTTGCACAAAAACAATAAAGTTTATCAGTTTGAACATTAAATATCTTGTCTTTGTGGTGTATTCAATTGAATATAGGTTGAAGAGGATTTGCAAATCATTGTATTCTGTTTTTATTTACATTTTACACAACGTCCCAACTTCACTGGAATTGGGGTTGTAGAATTTTGAGGAAGAAAAAATAATTTCATCAATTTTGGAATAAGGCTGTAACATCACAAAATGTGGAAAAAGTGAAGCGCTGTGAATACTTTCCGGAGGAACTGCACATTGTCCATGACTATTTGTTCATGCACTTGCTGCTCTGTGCTCTGTAAAACTCAGTCAGTACAAATTAACTGGAACCTTAAATGTAACCTTCTTCTTAAAAATATATATATATCTGGGACTCCTTCTGCTTTTAAAAATCTCATTCCAGAAGACAATCTGCTTCATAATTATTGATTCCTTCTGGTATCTGTGGTTTAATGTACTCTTGCAACACAAGCTGTTCCAGAGGATTGGAGGTTTTAGATGCGTGAACACAGAGTTGGCAAAAAACAATTTTTGCAATCCCGTATGGCTTCATTATTTCATAATAGCTTTGCATTGTGAAACAGCAAACTCCTTTCCATGCACTGTTAGTGCACAAACAAAAGTCTGTTTTGCTCTGTGGAGGTATGTACTTAAAGCACTCCAAACATATACCTAAATGCCTTTGATATGTATGCAAGGAGACTCTTTAAAAATGGCAGTGATGTATGTGGAAATGCAGGTTGTGTACCTGGGTTCTATCATTAAGTCTCAGGAGATGAGAAACTGTTAAACTTTGATTACATAGAGATATTTTACAAATGAGAATGCAGTCTTTAGGGCTGGTCTCCATCCTGACAGTATTGTGGTGCGATAAACTCGAATACTGACGTTGGAATCAGGCAGTGGTGGAGCCTACCCTCGGCATCAAACAGAGACGAACTAACAGTGACAGAGAGAGACAGAGTCTTGGTCAGCGACTGTAAGCAGCAGGAAGGGGAGTCCGAATTGACATCTGCAAACAGCTTGGATTTTTCCTATTGGTTGTCCTTGATGACTAAATTGTTGACCAGCCGCTTCTTGTTAGAGATGTGGCTGTTACCAGTTTGGCAAATCTGCAACCCAGTCTCACAGCATGTCGTGATTCAGCACCACGAAATACGAGGTATCTTATAAAACTAACAGGCAGTTTTATAAAAAAAAAACTATATGGATTTGATTGACATGCGATTACACCAATCATGCTTGAACCCTCGTGCGCATGCGTGAGTTTTTTCACGCGTGTCGGTGACGTCATTTCCCTGTGGGCAGGCCTTGAGTGAGATGTGGTCCCGCCCTCTCGGCTGAATTCCTTTGTTTCACACGCTGCTTGAGACGGCGCGCGTTGCTTTATCAAACTTTTTTCTGGACCTGTGAGGAATATCCGAGTGGACACTATTCGAGAAATTAAACTGGTTTTCGGTGAAAAGTTTAACAGCTGATGAGAGATTATGGGGTGTTTCTGTCGCTGTAAGGACTTCCCATGGAGCAGGACGTCCTGCAGCGCTTCCAGGCGCCGTCGTCGGCCTGTTTCAAGCTGAAAACATCCTAATTTAAGGCTCTGTTGACCCAGGACGTCGTGAGAGAAGAGGCCGGCATGAGGACTTTATGCGGACATTCCACTGTTTAAGGACATTTTGTAATGAAAGACGTGCGCGCAAATTCGCCGAGTCGTTTCCGTGACGACTCGGTGAATCTGTGTGCACCGTGACAGGAAAAACACCTCCGTGTTGAAAACCATTTGTAAAATTCAGGCGGCTTTTGATGGCTTTCAACAAGTGAGTAACTGAGAAATTGTTTAACAGCTTGGGCATGTTCCAACTTGCCCGTTAAGGTTTCCAACGGAGGTGTTTTTCCTGTCGCGACCCCCCGCGGTCGGGTCCGGCCTGACATGCGACTCTGCCCGCACGTTCTTTCATTACAAAATGTCCGTTAACAATGGAATGTTCGAATAAACTCCTCATGCTGACTTCTTCTGAAAGTTCTCTGTTCTCTGACGACTTACTGGGTCAACAGAGCCTGAAATGTGGAAGTTTTCAACTTGAAACGGCGAGACGCTGCTGCCTCGAAGCGCAGATCTCCGTCAGGCACCGTGGGCCGTCCTTAAAGCGACAGTTACAGAGCAAAATCTCTCATCAGCCGTTAAAATTTTTACCGAAAACCAGCTGAATTTATCGAATGGTGTCCACTCAGTTGTGCCTTACAGTTTTTAAAAAATTTTGATCAAACAAAGCAGCAGTCTCTGACCCATTCCTAAACAATGAAAAAATCGACAAGAGGGTGGGCGACTCCTCACTGAAAGACTGCCCACAGGCGAATGACGTAACCGACAGGCATGAAAAAACTCTCGCATGCCCACGAGGGTTCAAGCATGTCTGATGTAATCACACGTGATTCAAATCCATATGGTTTTTGAAAAAAATAATAAGGTTGGATACTTTTCTAATAGACCTCGTATACATTAATCTATTGGTTCGTGATATTGTTATGAAAAGTGTCACATTTTCATTTATAGCAGAATGAATTCATTCTAATACATTCCGTGATGGCTGCACAAAATTAAAAGTGAAGCAGGGGGTCGGGGTGGTTATGGTTAGGGGTGGGGGAAGGAGTAGGGTTAGTAATAGTGAGTTTCCAAAAAACCTAGTCACAAAAATTTGAATCATTTCATGACGGGAGCATGAAAAAAAGGTGAGAATGGGCTGAAATCTGAATGAAAGCTTGAAATTTGAGTCTTCTTGGTTGAATTTGGGCTATGTTATGTTTTTCTGTGAAGACAGAAGGAAGAAGCTCAGGTTTCTGGTACAGTTTTGAGAGTTATGGGCATGTGTTGAGTCCAAACTGCTAAAAAAAAAAAAAAAAAACAGTTCCATGGTAGAAGGTATGAGTTACAAATTTGGCTAGATATTTTTATGTTTGAAAAGTGTTAAAGTTCAAGGAAGCTTTTCAGATGTCACTGTAATTTTAAAAGGGAACAGAAACACCCACGGATTATTTATAGCATGAATAAACACACACACACACAAAAAATGTATTCTTTTGATAGTTCAAGAAACACCACTGACCAAAAAACATATACAGAAAACCTTGTTTTAGTTGTGGTCTGAGAGGCTTTGACATCGATTGGCTGCTGCCATTTATGCAGGTCAGGCGGGTGACGTCACTGGTTTGGGGGAAGATGAGCCTCGTTCTGAGATTCTCTGTCAGAGGCACCAACAATGAGGTTATATATGACTACTAGAGTCCACACTCCCAATGCTGCCCACTAAACGTGAACGTCCCTTCACGGACAGCGACATGACGCCTCCTAACCGGGCAAAATATTGATGTTACAGATTTTAATGCATTTTCAATGTGGATTTGTGACTGAACACACTCAGAACAACATTCGCAAAATATGTGTTAAAATGCCATTCTGACCTGGATATCGGACCAGTAAAATTAATTAACATAGCCACACGTCAAAATATTAGTGTTGAAAGTTACACGGATCTGTACTGTTAAGCTGTGCTGCTGGACTGAAACCAGCTGCTGCTGCTTTTTTCATCATGAAACTATATATATATATATTTTACACAATTATCCTTTATTGACAGACAGCCTGATCCCGTCAGATCTCAGAAGCTAAGCAGAGCAGGATCTGGTTGGTACTTGGATGGGAGACCTCTTTGGAGTACCAGCGGCTGTGTGTGTTTCTCCAGGTAAAACTGGAGTTGCGTCAGGAAGAGGGCATTCGGCGTAAAACCTGTGCCAATTCCCAATGCGGATTGGGCTGTATCCGCTGTGGTGACCCCGAACAAGACCGGGAGCAGCCGAATGAGCAACAACAACATGCTTTATTGACTGAGTTTCATTCATGAAATCAGTGGTGTGTGTGCACATTTCTGTGTGTGAGTGGTGTGTGTAAGCGTTGTCCGTGTCCTTGGACGACACAGGTACAGGCAGGAAACATACACCTGTTTATCAACCAAAAGTCACAGACAAAGTGACAAGAATAACCAAAACCACTTACTTATTGTCTCCCTTGTTCCTATGTTTGTGGCTTTGCCAACATGTGCAGCTTTCCGGCATATTCCACCTGTTTCTTGATGAAATGAATAGAACTTCAGTGAGCGAGCTCAGTAAACTGTACTTGTCCCCAGCAGAGGAGACCCCACCCAGTGACATCAACTGGAGGTGCCTTCCACTGACTTCAGCCAGTGGTGATTTAAATGTCAATTTAGCAGCAGATTTGATTCAAATAATATTATCTACACTACACTCAAACATTCTGCAAGTGTATGAAATCAAAGGCTTTTTTAAAAACTGTGTATTGGCATGCAATTTGGGTAAAATGATGGTATTAAAAATAGGCATATCACACGATATTGCTATATCACAGCCTTTAATTGTGTCAATGCACTTTGCAATCCTATTTTTTTCTTCATTTTCTATGGCCAAAAGTACAACCCCAGTTTCACTGAAGTTGGGACATCTAAAATGTAAATAAAAACAGAATACAATGATCTGCAAATCCTATTCAACCTATATTCAATAAAATACACCACAAAGACAAGATATTTAATGTTCAAACTGATAGACTTTTCTGTTTTTGTGCAAATATTTGCTCATTTTGAAATGGATGCCTGCAACACATTTCAAAAAAGCTGGGACAGGGCAATAAAAGCCTGGGAAAGTTGATGAGTGCTCAAAGAACACCTGTTTGGAACATTCCACAGGTGAACAGGTTAATTGGAAACAGGTGAGTGCCATGATTGGGTATAAAAGGAGCATCCCCAAAAGACAGCCGTTCACAAGCAAAGATGTGAACAACTGCGTGAAAAAATAGTCGAATAGTTTAAGAGCAATGTTTCTCAACATTCAATTGCAAGGAATTTAGGGATTCCATCACCTACAGTCCATAATATAATCAGAAGATTCAGAGAATCTGGAGAACTTTCTATACGTAAGCGGCAAGGCCGAAAACCAACACTGAATGCCCGTGACCTTTGATTCCTCAGGCAGCACTGCATTAAAAACTGACATCATTGTGTAAAGGATCTTACCGCGTGGGCTCAGGAACACTTCAGAAAACCACTGTCAGTTAACACAGTATGTCGCTACATCTACAAGTTCAAGTCATACATCAAGCAAAAATGGGAAAGAATTCCATCTACAAAGCTTCAACAGTTAGTGTCCTCAGTTTTCAAATGCTTACTGAGTGTTGCTCGAAGGAGAGGTGATGTAACACAGTGGTAAACATACCACTGTCCCAGCTTTTTTGAAACGTCTTGCAGGCATCCATTTCAAAATTAGCAAATATTTGCACAAAAACAATTAATTTTATCAGTTTGAACATTAAATATCTTGTCTTTGTGGTGTATTCAATTGAATATAGGTTGAAGAGGATTTGAAAATCATTGTATTCTGTTTTTATTTACATTTTACACAGTGTCCCAACTTCATTGGGATTGGGGTTATACATGTTATCAGTTAATATCACTGTGCTGGGAAAAACAGTTGCACCTGGTATTTATTTATTTGCTTTCTGTTAGCAGTGTGAAATGGGTGTAGAAATTAAAGTAGCTGACAAGTCTCCAGCCAGATGCTTAACCGACAGAAGCTCACATCATGAGCTCAGCAGCAGCCCCTAATCCAAACCTTAACCAAGCCCTGAGGAGGAGCTGCTCCCGAAATCCCGCTGCAGAGCTGAATAGCCTGTGCTGAGAAGCGACTGGCTGCTGCAGATGATTTCCTATTATTCCTTTATAAATACGGGTTAAGTGCATCCTTTTGTGCTTGTCAGCAAAGAAAGTTTAGGCTGTGCATAACATTTCCAGGCTGGGAGTTTCTGTCATAACCCCCCAACACCGGTGTTTGCCTTTGCTATGAGAGAGCACAATAGATAAGAAGAATCTGCAGGGAGGGCGGGTTGAGCGTCAGGAGCACCATTTTCCCCGACACTGTTATTGCACAATGATAAGCTGTTACATGGGGCAGAACAGGGTTTGACTAAGGGCAGAATCTAGGCCACATGTAGGAATCATCTTCAATTTGTAGCCTCCCACGATGTCCACGGGGAACAGGAAATAGTTGCTCCATCCTCTGTTATAGCCTGGCTTGTGATTAAAGGAAAACTGGATGCCGATTTGCCGACTCAGTCAGACTCAAATCCTGTTTAATGGGCTTCTGCAGGTGCTGTCAGTTAGTGTTTGTGTGTATGTGTGTGAGAGAGGACAAATCACAAAAGCACAGGGTAGAATGGTGAATGCGTGTCCGTGTTGTCTATTCCTGCAGGTTTAACGAATTTTTATACATGCACATGTTTGAGTCCTGTCTGTGGACATTATTGTGCGCTGGGAGAGCTGTAGTGAGTTAGGGTATATTCACAAATTAATTATGCTCTTGGCTCCGCAATGCTGACAATTATGCATTTGTTCTGCTTTTGGGGCAAATTTGACGAGAAAGCCGTCATATTCACTTTTGGCTGTGCAGAGAATTGGACAGTTTTAGAACAAAAGTCTTTTCGGTGGCATCACAAATGGGGATGACATGCAACTGCTCAAAAAACACATCAGGACTGCATTGTCTGTTGTGCAAATGTTTTTATTTTTGCAACATTGCAGCCTTGTTGATGGCCCTGGAGTCTCAAATCCTCAGAATCAAACATGCCAAACATCGTTGTTGGATTTAACAATGGTGGAACCAAAGAGACAACAAGACTTTTCACGTCAAAAGATCTTTTTCTTTTCCGGCAGTCTGACAGTCAGCAACAGCAGAATTGATTTGTTTGCTCTCGCTGTTGGCCAGAGATTCCTCCAGCTGTAAAAATTAACTCCAGCATCTTTATATGAAGCTCAATACCATCCAAATATTGATTTATATGTGGCCACCATGCCAGCTTTCACTACTGCAAGTTGTTAAAGCTGCAGTTGGTAACGGTAGAGTGAAATTACAGAAACATATTATTATGCTGCTGAAACATCTACAGCGCCAATGTAAAGGATTCACTCTGAGGTCGACAGCGACATTGATTTGTGACATGCAGAAAAGGTCACCTTTCAGCGGCAACAATTTCCAACCCGCTGTTAATATCATTTTGGATGAAACAAGAGGTTCACTCGCTGGCTCACAGGCTAAGCCCACTTTCGACATTTCTCTCAGGAAAAAGCAACAGCTTCATGTCAGCTCATGTGTAAAAATTTGCACTTTAACACACGGCACAGAGGACAACCAACTGGCTACCTCCTATGCCGAAAAGAGGAAATTAGGGCTGGGTGGTAGGGTAGGGTCATTTGTATCGTGGTGTAATTTAGAAGGAAGGGTGATAAAGCCATGGGTCGCAAGGGATTTCTCGATACTGACTGGAGATCAGTATCATATCTGAACCTACATCATATCTGATCAGTATCATACATTTTGGAAGCAAGATGACAAGATAGCTAATGGCCTCTACTCTATTTTATGCTCGGTAACTTACCAGCAGCTTTACAGCTTGTTTCCGAACACATATTTGCTTTAAGGGATGATTTACTAAATTCCCAGATTAAGAGTGCTAAATTGTGTAGGGAATCTAACCTTTTATTTGTTGGAGTGGAGACAGTTTTTACCAGTGATTTACTAAGATGATTGTGTGTTCCGGTGTATAAGTCACAGGTTTGTTTGTTTGTTTGTTGTTTTTTTTTGCTAGTTTCAGAGGCTCAAAATTGAGCTTAGGGGCGTCATGTTTCCACTGATCATCCTTGAGATGTTTCTCCAACTTAATTGGAGACAACCTGGGGTTAAATTCAGTTGGTTGAACATGATTTGGAAAGACACACACCTGTCCACATATAAGGTCCCACAGTTAACAGTGCATGTCAAAGCGCAAACCATGAAGTCAAAGGAATTGTCTTTAGACCTCCAAGACAGGGTTGTCTCAAGGCAAAAATCTGGGGAAGGGCACAGAAACATTTCTGCTGCTTTGAAAGTCCAAATAAGCACAGTGGCCTCCATCATCCATAAATGGAAGAAGTTCGGATCCAGGGGGACTCTTCCTAGAGCTAGCCGCACGTCTAAACTGAGCGATTAGGGGAGAAGAGCCTTAGTCAGGGAGGTGACCAAGAACCCGATGGTTGCTCTGTCAGAGCTCCAGCATTCCTCTGTGGAGAGAGGACAACCTTCTATGAGTATAACCATCACTGCAACAAACAACAATGAGGCCTATATGGTAGAGTGGCCAGATGGAATCAACTCTTTAGTAAAAGACACATGGTGCAGACCACCTGCAGTTTGGCAAAAAGCACCTGAAGGATTCTCAGACCATGAGGAACAAAATTCTCTGGTCTGATGAGGCAAAGATTGAACTCTTTGGTGTGAATGCCAGGCGTCATGTTTGGAGAAAACCAGGCACCATCCATACAGTGAAGCATGGTGGTGGCAGTGTAGCGGCCGCACTCTGCGTTGTTTTGTTATGACTCCGCCCATTCGCTCCCCTCGGGATGCGAACTCACGAGCTCCGGCATGGGAGTCGGACTCTCTAACCAGAGGGCTAAAACCCAGGGATCTGGCCTTGTGACCAGAGAATCCTTTTGAGCTGCCGGGAGTGAGATTTACTAACTACATCTGCACAGCGACACCTGCTGGCCTCCGTTACAGCAGCATCATGATGTGGGGATGTTTTTCAGTGGCAGGAACTGGGAAACTAGTCAGGACTGAGTTAAAGATGAATGCAGCAATGTACAGATGAAAAGCTGCCTGGATGAAAAGCTGAGAGTCACCCTGGAGGAAAAGCTGAGAGTGCTCCAGAGCGCTCTTAGCTTCAGAATGGGGCGACGGCTTATCTTTCACAAGCACAGCCAAGATATCAAAGGAGTGACTTCAGGACAACTCCGTGAATGTGTGTACTCCTACCTTCTCATGCCTCTTACCACACATTTAAATAACATTACTGACACCCAATGATCAGGAGTAGGGATGAGTATTGATAAGATTTTATCGATGACAATACCATTATCTATTACACTTATCTGTCCAATTACTTATCGACAGTGGTGGGCACAGCTAACCAAAAAGTTAGTTTCGATAACAGATAATCAGCTAACTGAAAAGTTAGCTTTTATGTAAAGCGCTTTGAGCGTCTGATGCAGATGGAAAAACGCTATATAAATGCAGTCCATTTACCATTTATAAAGCTAAACCGATAAACCACCCAAAAATTTATCAGAAGCTACAGCTAACCGCTAACTCCCAGTATTGTTTCCGGTAGATTCTAACTACTAACCACACGAGTCCGAGGTGTGGTATTTGAACGTACAATGTGAGCAGTCAGATTGCCTCAGAGCATCGGCTGTATAGTGTGAGAACATAAATCGTGCACTCTGAACTTTTACACTGTGCGCTTTTGTCATACAGTTTGAGCTGGAGCTGATTGAAAATATTGTACAGTGTCTGCCCAGCTTTAGGGGGAATACTGCTATGAACACTACTGGCCAGTAGATGGCAGTAGAGGCTGTGAAAACTTGCCAAAACAAAATTCCAGATAATCCGTGTCTGCTACATTTAAGCTGCATGGAATTTAATAAACGCAAACTGAATTTCAGACATCTTATATATATTACTCTCGAACAAAGATGATAGACAGTGTTTCACATAAGCAGGACTCTAAACAGCAAGCAGGAATCAATTGTAATGATTCCAATTGAAAATAATTGACAATCAGCCTGAGCTTCTTCTGGCATTTTTACATAAAACAAACACAATAGTAACTTCTATAAACCCAGAGACAATGGTGGGCACAGATAACCAAAACATCAACTTCGATAACAGATAAGATAACTGAAAAGTTATCTTTGATAAAGATAAACCAAAAAAACACCCAAAAATGTATCGGAAGTTACAGATAATCGATAACCGATAAATTCCGGTGTTGTCTATGGGACATTTGCAGTTACTAAAGAGCTGAAATTGATTTTTAACACGATCGCTTTTGAAAGCATCAAAAGCAGTAAAAAAACCTAAATAATAACAATTCAATAACAATGTTTGACCATGCTGCTCCCTGCAGGAAGCAGCACAGACAAATTCTGAGAACACCCACAAAATCAACTCTTTACTAATCATAATAATTTTTCTTTCAACATTCTGTCCCTGCTGGAAGCTCTTGTTTACAACAGTGCTCCCACCACAGAGACACACCAAGAGCAGCCATAAGGCCCGCTCTCTATCAATTTCAACACTCTGGTCAGGCGGAGGTCTTGAAAAATAAAGTCATACTAACTTATGGTTTTTTGAAAATACTGATAGAATATCTCCATTAATGTCAATTCAGTCATTTGTACAAAGTTAAAATATAACATATATCTTTTAATGTTGAATAAGGCACTAATTCTGAGTTTTGTAACAAACACAGACCGCAAAGCATTCTGGGTAAAAGTGCTAAACAGTGATTGGTTCAGTAATCCATTATGTAAACCAACACTTTAATGTGATGTGTGTCGTGTGTTGGTTTAAAGATAAATGTGCTTTTGTAAAATATTCCATTTTTATTTGTAAAAACAGGCATTTTTACGGAGCCCTGGAAGTGTCATTGCAATTGCATGTTTTAAAACTTTTATGATGTTGTAAATCGTGCACTCAATATTAGTAAGTAAATTTATTTATATAGTGCCTTTCACAGACATAAGGCCATGTACACACGTTGTCTGGTATTTGTAAAACCGAATATCTTACCCTTTCAGTTTGGGGAAAAAAGGCTGTGCTTAAAATTCTATCCAATCAGGAGCCTTATTCTCTTGTCGTCACTTCCACTGGCTGATTTTTTTTTTTTTTTGGCCTTTTTTAAGACAATATGAATGACAACACAAAAACTTTTTTCACTCACGGTTAGTGGTTGGGTGAAGCCATTTATTGTCAAACAACCAGGTTTGCTCTTTTTAAATCAAAAACTACCCAAATGACCCTGATCCAAAGTTTACAAACCTACCTCAGTTCCGTTAGTCTATTTGAACCTTTCAAATCTGGCTTCCGTCCAAAACATAGTACTGAAACAGCTCTTCTCAAAGTCACCAATGATCTCCTCCTCTCCTCTGACTCCGGCCATCTCAATATTCTCATTCTCCTGGACCTCACCACTGCCTTTGACACCATCAGCCACTCCATCCTCTTGTCTCACCTCAAGACCTCCCTCAACATCACCAGCTCCGCCCTCTCCTGGCTTCAATCATACCTCACAAACCGGCAACAGTTCATCCACGTTAACCGCTGCTCTTCCTCCATAGCCCCCCTATCTCAAGGTGTTCCCCAGGGTTCGGTACTTGGTCCTCTCCTCTTCATTCTCTACATCCTCCCTCTCTGAAGTATCATCCGTCATCAGGGTCTCCACTTCCACTGTTATGCTGATGACATACAGCTTTACATTTCCACCACATCCATAAACCCTAACATTCACTCCACCCTCACCCACTGCCTGTCTGAGTTAAAAACTTGGATGCCACACAATTTCTTGAAATTAAACACTGACAAAACAGACATCATCATCATCGGCCCTAAAAACATCACAAAATCAACCCATTTTTCACTCTGTTTTGACAACACTACACTCACTCCATCCCCCCTTGTCCGCAATCTTGGAATCCTTCTCGACCCCACCCTCTCATTTGACCCACACATTAAACAAATAACCCGGACTGCATTCTTCCATTTGAAAAATATCGCACGTCTCCGTTCATCCCTCACTTTCTCCGCTGCTGAAACCCATATACATGCTTTTATCACATCCAGAATCGACTATTGCAATAGCATCCTCTATGGTTTACCTTCCAAAATACTCAACAAACTACAGTATATACAAAACTCTGCTGCCCGTCTCCTCACCCACACCCGCACTCGAGAACACATCACCCCCATCCTACAAAACCTCCACTGGCTCCCCATCACTCAACGCATTCACTTCAAAATGCTCCTGATCATTTTCAAAGCCCTCCATAACCTGGCCCCCACATATCTCACTGACCTCCTCCACCGCCACACTCCATCACGCTCTCTCCGCTCCTCCGACACAAACCTTTTGTCCTTTCCCTGTAGGACCAGGCTCCGAACCTGGGGAGACAGAGCCTTCTCCATCGCTGCCCCTACCCTCTGGAACTCTCTGCCCCAACCACTTCGTGCTTGCCCCGACCTCCCCTCCTTCAAGAAAGAACTCAAAACCCACCTGTTTAAGTTAGCTTTTAATGTACAGCCCTGATTTTTAACGATTTTTTTTTTCTTAGCATTTTTTATCTTTTTCTTTTGGTTTGTAAAGCATCTTTGAGTGTCCAGAAAAGCGCTATACAAATAAAATGTATTATTATTATTATTACAAACCCCTGTTCTTAATACTGTTTATTGCCTCTTTAACATCAATGACAGCTTGGAGTCTTTTGTGGTAGCTGTTGATGAGGCTCTCTGATGGTAAACCTGCCACTGAATATGTTTCGGACTTTTTTTTACATTAATTACAAAGAAATACAAACAGTATGGCACTTTATGGTAAATCTGCATGGAGTAGACAGTTCTCAAAAACTGAGTGACTGTGCAAGAAGCGGAAGAGTGAGGAAAGCCACCAAGACACCCAGACAACTCAGGAGAAGTTATGGGCTCATGTGGCTGTGATTGGAGAAATTGTGCACAGTGCAAGCTTTGCATTTTGCATCACTGCTCTTAGCTTCATAGTGGAGTAGAGCAGAGAAGGATTTTCTTTCACCACAATAGATCAAATCCAGGCTTGCATCTCAGATGTACCTTCTGGCAATTTGTAGCTAAACTTTCAGGTCTTCTTTTTAAGAAAATCCTCCTCTATACCACTTCATCATGAAGGTGGATAATTGGTGATACAAAATGCAAAGCTTGCAATGTGCATAATTTCTCCAATCACAGCCACGTAAGCCTGTAACTTCTTCTGGTTTGTCTGGGTGTCTTGGTGGCTTTCCTCACTCTTCTACCTCTTGCACAGTCACTCAGTTTTTGAGAACTGTCTACTCCATGCAGATTTACCATAGAGTACCTTACTGTTCGTATTTCTTTGTAATTGATGTAAATAAAGTCTGAAACATATTCAGTGGCAGCTTTACCATCAGAGAGCCTCGTCCACAACTACCACAAAAGACTCCAAGCTGTCAGTCATGTTAAAGGGGGCAATACATATTATTACGAACAGAGGTATACTTTTGATCAGGGTCATTTGGGTAGTTTGTGTTGTCTATATGATTTAAAAAGAATAAACCTGGTTGTTTGACAATAACTGGCTTCATCCAACCACTAACCATGAGTGAAAAAAAAGTTATTGTGTTATCATTCATATTCTCTGAAAAATTGCCAAAAAAAAAAAAAAAAATTCCGCCACGGTATGTAAACTTTTGAGCTCAACTGTATATCTGATATTTTCACTTTATAAAACTTCAGACGTGATGTTGATTTAATAGCTTGTCTGAAATTACTTTGATTAAAATTTTAACCATAAGTTAAAACTGTATGTCTCTGGATGACTTGGGTAATCTTGCCAGCATATTAGTATTGGTCAAAAGAAATGAGCTTTTTTTTTCTGTAACCAGTTTTCCTTTGCCTGCAGAGGATAGAGCGGTTTCTTCTAGAACCAGCTCTCCTCTGTTTAGAGGACAGAACTGCGTATCTACTGCAAAACATTTAACAGGTAGTTACTCAACTGATTTTAGACTTCATAAATGTTTTAACTATTCAGCTTTGTTTACCACATCTGCAAAAATACGTTAGCGGTCTAAAAATTATTGGACCAAAACTTATCGGAAGATAATTAGTCCGATAATGGTTTTCAAAGTTATCTGAAAAGCTAATCCAATAATGAAAATGTTACCTTTGATAATTAGCGGTTAGCGGATTAGCAGAACTGTGCCCACCACTGCTTATTGATTCCCTTATCGATACCGCTGAGTCTTAAAGGAAATAAATATGAAATTGGTCACTGGATCTTTAAACTCTGGACATAATAAACTTTACATGGTGGATCCTTGATCTCTGGACATGAATAGAAATAAAATCTGTAGTTTTTGTCAAAAGCATTTCCTCTCAGACATTATTGGCATGAATGTCTTTCCATACATCTGAGCTGAACTGTTGCAGCTGCTATGCTGCATGTCAGGATGTAATTCATAAAGAATGCTGGACATCTCATTTTAGCAGGAAAAAAAAGTTTTAGTCTATTGTAGTTTATTGTCTGTATTAGAGCGTTTGCAAGGAGGTGTCATTTTATTTAAAACGGTGATTCCCTTTGAAGTTATTAATTCCGACTGGACTCTGTCTCAGCAGAGAGCTGCGTAGCGTTTGGAGCTGTGCCATTGGAAAGGAGGACGATTCTTGTTTCTTGACTGCAACAAGACAAGAGTCCCAGTTAGTGACTTTAATCCACACAAAAGTGACTTAGCGAATCAAAGAACCAACAAAGCAGTGGATCATCAACCAATGAACCAGTGAAGCACTGCTTCATTGGTTCAAGCTTCAAATTGGAGTCGCGCTGCAGAAGCGGTTGATTACAGAGCTGCTGCAGTGTTTGCAATCAACGTAGATAAATGATCATTTTCCTGACAAACACCCTCAAAAACAACGGCCGCTCTGAAGGACCGATAAGGGAATCATTAAGCAAAAAGGCTATTGATGCCGGTGGATCGAATCATTTCTTAACGATACCTGCAAAGAACCGGTTGTCGATACCCAACCCAAATCTGAAGTAAATCACCATTATCATACACCCTTCTTTCAAATGAATAGTACTACAGTGCTACACTAAATGGCACACACACACACACACACACACACACACACACACACACACACACACACACACACACACACACACACACACACACACACACACATATTACAAAAAAACATTAAGCCGAAGCTTTGTTTTTTTCATCATGCAAAAAATGTATGTGTGTGTGTGTGTGTGTGTGTGTATATATATATATATATATATATACAAGGTCTGTCCGTAAAGTATAGGTCCTTTTTATTTTTTTCAAAAACTATATGGATTTCATTCATATGTTTTTACGTCAGACATGCTTGAACCCTCGTGCGCATGCGTGAGTTTTTCCACGCCTGTCGGTGACGTCATTCGCCGGATATTCCACTGTTAAAGGAGATTTTTTTAATGAAAGACGTGCGGGCGGATTGCAGCGTCGGCTCGCAGCCGCCGCGACGCTCCGCCACAGGAAAAACACCTCCGTTGGAAGCCTTGAGGACAAGTTGGAACATCTCCAGCTGATAAACAATTTCTCATATACTCACTCCACTGAAAGCCATCAAAAGCCAACTGGATTTTAACAAATGGTTATCAACACGGAGGTGTTTATCCTGTGCCGTCGCGCCGCGTCGGCTGCGTCCCGACAAAAATCTCCTTTAACAGTGGAATATCCGGATAAAATGCTGAAACTGACTTCTTCTGAAACGTCTCTGTTCTCTCACGATGTCCTGGATCAATAGAGCCTGAAATGTGGAGGTTTTAAGCTTGAAACAGGCTGATGACGCTGCCTGAGAGCGCTGCGCGACGTCTCGCACCGTGAAAAGCCCTTAAAGCGACAGAATCACCTCAAAATCTCTCATCAGCTGTTAAAATTTTCACTGAAAACCAGCTTAATTTTTCGAACCATGTCCACTTCGATGTGTCTCACAGGTTTAGAAAAAATTTTGATCAAACAAAGCGCCAGTCTCTCAGCAACTTCTCAGACAAAGGAATTCCGACGAGGGGCTGGACGACTCCTCCCACAAGGAGTGCTCACAGGCGAATGACGTCACCGACAGGCATGGAAAAACTCACGCATGCGCACGAGGGTTCAAGCATGTCTGACGTAAAAACATATGAATGAAATCCATATAGTTTTTGAAAAAAATAAAAAGGACCTATACTTTACGGACAGCCCGTAAAGTGTGTGTGTATATATATATATATATATATATATATATATATATATATATATATATATATATATATATATGCAACTGATGCTCCAAAACCTAAAAGCAAACACCTTGTTTTAGTTGAGTAAATTAAGTAGGAAATGTAAAAAGACCTCACACACAAGGTTTGTTTCATTTATTCATGAAACCGCTTTATTGTCATATTTTGAAACAGTGCATTGTTTAAAATACATTTTTTGCAATTTCATAGTGGGCTCTACCTAAAAGCCACAGAAAAAATAGCAAAAATCATAAAACTGGTAGATGTGGCGTTATTGATTGTGGGTTAATGAAAACGACAGACGTTCAGAAATACTGTAACCTACCTGCGTCTGTGAGTCCCGTCAGTTATTTGAGAGATATGATGTGTTTCCTCAAAGCTCCGGCTGATCTCCAAGGCTTCATTTTCATTTGGCTCGTAAAATCAGCGGTTTAATCCGTCGGTGTTTTCATTACGGTTTTACAAAACATGTACATGATGCAACTGTGCTCTGTACCACATCACGTAAGAACACATTCCGCCAAGTTCTGAAGAAGAAGCATGTTCCTCTGATGCTGCAGTTTCAAAAGAAATGCGCAAAGAATAACAGTAATCTTGATTACTCCAGAAAACAAATCCATTGTTTATACGGGGGCTTCCGGGTACAACTCATTTGCGTATGTCACAAATGGCAGATGTCATAACGCAGAGCATTATGGGATTGCTCTATTGACTGAATCGGATTGTAATCGCGGTGCATGTAAACACGCACAGCAAGCGGATCATTTTATGACATGTTCATGTAAACAGGACAATCTGATCCACCAATTGGGTAGAATTCAGTCAGATCAGAAATAAAGTGTCCATGTAACCGTGGCTAGTGACCTACAGGACTGCCTCCAACACACAGACTGGGACTTATTTGAACACCAGGACCTGGAAACATTCACAGCAACAGCAATGGACTACATCAGGTTCTGTTTGGGAACTGTGTCTGTGGACAAAATCATGCAGGTTTTGCCAAACCAGAAACCCTGGATGACCATCCAGATCTGCTCACTACTCAAAGCCCACGACACTGCCTTCAGGTTAGGTGATAGAGCTCTTTTCAGTGTGGATCGAGCTGACCTGAATAAGGAATTCAAACAACCAAAGCGGACTGTAAGAGAATGGAGTCCCACCACGAGAGGTGTGGCAGGGTCTACAGAGCATCACCGATTTCACAGGCTGTCAACTTCTTTGCTTCTTTGCTCGATTTCAGTCACCACAGCGACACTCATCTGCTTCAGCCCTGCCCCACCCCCACCAAATTCCAGCACTCTCCCCTGCCCCCTTACTGTAGGGGAGCACAATGTGAGGGTCACGCTCCTGGCAGTGAACCCAAGGAAGGATGCTGGCCTAGATGGAGTACCTGGCAAAGTGCAGAGCATGTGCCCACCAGCTGTCCAGCATCTTCTGCAGGCTTCTTAATCTCTCCCTCACCCAAGCAGGTATCCCCACCTGCCTGAAATCTGCTACAATCATCCCCCGTACCTAAAAGGTCGCCCACAGCCACAATGACTACCGCCCTGGTGCCCTCACACCTGTAATCATGAAGTACTTTAAGAGACTGGTTCTCCAGCACATCAGAGACTGTCACCCCCCAACACACACACACACACACAGTCGGCTTTATATATGATGTATATTTGGTACCAATAATTTTTTATAACCATTTTATACTTTCCTAACGTTTCTTATTTCTTCACCAGGTCGTTATTGTAAATAAGAATTTTTTTCTTAATAACTTACCTGGTTAAATAAAGGTTATTTCAAATAAATCAAATTATTTAGCTATCTGTTTGCACTGAGAAAAGAGAAGCTCTCCAATGCCATTGTCCATTTTCTATAATGACAATAAAGGGCAGAGTTGAGTTGAGTTGAAACATGTGCATGAGATTTTTTTTCTCCCCTGTGGCTCCATTCAACAAAAACTAAATATGCCATGTCACATTAATGCCAGCCAAGTTTCCAAACACATTTTCAAATGGGTGCCTCTTTGCTGTTGTGACAAAACGTATCAGGACCAGCAGGCGTCAGAAATTTGCCCCATCAAACGGGTTTGCTTTTAAGGGTAAAAATATGTTTTCCTTTTGTTGTTGTTAAAGCTGCATTAGGACACTTTCACACTGTGCTGGGTGTAAACACAGCTAGATTTATTTATTGGGGGGTGAGTAGTGCCCTAAATCTTAAACCTCCTTATGCTCCTGCAGCAGTAGAGATTGTGGAAAACCCATTTTAGCAACAACTTCTGTTATTGTTAGTGAGTCCTGCTTCCTCCATGGATGACGAGCTCGCTGTAGTTCGCCGTGCACCTCGGATGTGTTCTGTCAAATGCTGGAATTTCATTTAGAAAAACAATGTGGTTTCAGAAGAACTGGATGCTGAAGTTATGATGTTGCTTGGTGATGTATTTTCAAATAGAAATCTGCCATCACGCTGGCAGCAGTACTTTGGGTACTGTAATTCTACATTCTGCTTTTGTATATATATATAACCATGTAGTGTAGTTGAACTATTGTGGCGATGCTCAACACAACAATGAACAGCGATACAGAGATTGTGGTTGTCTCAGCGACTCTCGTGTAACCCCGAGAGTAAAAACCATATGCTTAGATATTTAACAGACTGAACATCATTTGAATATGTACACTTGGCAACCCTGTGGGAAAACTAATAAGTCCTCCAGACTGTATTACTTATTAAACATATATCCAGCATCCCAGTGAAGTCATAACAACAGAACAAGCATAAAACACCACAAAAATCATGAGGTAAAAATGAACACTGTACAAATCCCAAAGGTCTTTGCACTCAGCCACAGTGGGCACCTCTCCTGAGGGGACAGCCATAGCAGCACAGCACTGTTTTCCTCACAGCAAGAGGTTCCTGCATGTTCTCCCTATGTCTGCGTGGGTTTCCTCTGAGCACTCCTGTTTCCTGCCACTATCAAAAAATATGCTTATCTCTCTGCCCCTGACCAAGGCAGCAACTCCACATCTGGAGTTGATCCCCGGACACTGGACTGTGGCTGCCTACTGCTGCTAGTGATTGAATTGTGCTTAACTGTAATTAGGATGGGTTAAATGCAGATGACACATTTCATTGTATGTCTTCATCCATGTACAATGACAATAAAGGCCCTTATTATTAGTAGTAGTGTTATCATCATTAATATGTGTATGTCGCAGACATGAATGAGCGAAGCTCTTCAACATCTCACCATGTCGTTTAGGTCCTTCAGACTTTTTTTTTCAGTAAATGCTTCTGGGGAGCATTAGAATGGCTAAAAACATTCAACTTCCCCCAGACCCCCCCCCCCCCCCCCAACTACAGCCCTCTTAACCCCCCGCCATTTTAAGCATTTTCTTTATTTGCATCTCACGTACCTCACCATCTCATTTGGGTCCTTCACACTTTATTATCATTAAATGCTTCTGGGGAGCATTAGCATGGCTAAAAACCTTCAGCTTTGGACACAGTTTTCCACACCTTTGACTAGTAATGTATAAGAAATGGTTATAATTCCTCAATGGTTCATGTAAACTTTCTGTTAATTACTCTTGAATTAAAACTGAAAGTCTAAATGAAAATCACAACTCTCTTTCTCATTTCAACTTCATTGTGATGGTGTACAGAGGCATGAAAGGTACTGCTGTCTAAATTCTGTTTACCTGACCATACAAGTCTTGTGATTTTACGCAGCAGCAAGTTTTTGTATGTGTGTGTTTTTTAAGAATATGAAAGATGAAATGAAAACAAATTTGAGACGTGGATCACCACCAATATTATTTAGATTTTTGCATTTACAAGGTCTATTAGAAAAGTATCCGACCTGTGGCCGGGGAAAAAAAACTGGCTTACCTGGAGGGTTGGAAAACTAATCACCCTCGAAGTACACTCCTTGGGACTCCACACACTTCTCCCAGCGGTGTCGCCACTGTTGGAAGCATTCCAAAAACACCTCTTTCAGGATGGCGCGCAGCTCCGCCGTTGTTGCAGCCATGATGTCCTCCCTCGTCTCAAAACTTGTTCCTTTTAATGGTCTTTTAATTTTGGGGAACAGCCAGAAGTCGCAAGGGGCCATGTCAGGAGAGTAAGGAGCCTGTGGAACCACAGGAGTTTGTTTTTTAGACAAATAAGTCCGAATCAAGTTGGATGAATGAGCTGGCGCGTTGTCGTGGTGGAGGCGCCAATTTCCTGTGGCCCGCAACTCCGGTCTCTTGCGCAGCACAGCTTCACGGAGGCGACGGAGGACATCCCTGTAATACTCCTTCGTTTTTGTTTGACCCTGTGGTGCGTACTCGTGGTGTACCACACTGCAGGAGTAAAAAAAAAACAGTCAGCATCACCTTAACGTTGCCGCGCACTTGGCGCGCCTTCTTCGGTCATGGAGACGTGGAATGCTTCCATTGTGACGACTGGAATTTTGTTTCTGGGTCATACCCGTACACCCAGGACTCATCCCCGGTGACAGTGGTGTCCATAAAGCTGGGATCAGTGTGAATGGAGTCCAGCATGTCCTGTGAGACTTCCCCACGGACGTGCTTTTGCTCCGCCGTTAACAGCCTCGGCACGAACTTCACAGCCACACGCTTCATGCCCAAATCCTGTGTCACGATGGAATGTGCTGAAAAAGTACTAATGTCCACTTCGTCGGCAATTTCTTGGAAGGTCACTCGACGGTCCCGCATCACCACATCGTTCACTTTGGAAATGATCTCGTCGTTTCGGCACGTCGATGGTCGGCCGGAGCGCAGCTCGCTCTCCACCGTTACGCGTCCGTCTTTAAACCGGTTGTACCACTTCTTAATCTGTGTGGCACCTATAGCTTCATCCCCGAAAGCCGTCTTTATTTTTCGGATGGTTTCCTTTTGGCTGTCGCCAAGTTTCTGGCAAAATTTGATGCAGTAGCGCTGCTCCAATCGTTCCGCCATTTTCCTTGCAAGAAAAATCCGCCGAGCGCACAGACCCACTCCTCACACAATGGCTGCTCACAGGCGAATGAGGCAGCCGACAGGCGGGACAAAACTCACGCATGCGCACTAAGGTTCAAGGTTGGATGACGCAATCTCACGTGACTCAGATCCATAAAGTGTTTTTAAAAAATAAAACGGCCGGTTACTTTTATAAAAGACCTCGTAGATGAATTATTTAAATATTTTTTTGTGAGGGAGGAAAAAAATCAAAGTGTTATTTTGTTGCAATCTTTACCCCTCTTGAATCTGTTGTCTGTTTTTGCCCCAGACTATGTTTTATATGTAAATAAATACATTAATCCAACCATACTTTGTAGGGAAATATGAGTTTCCTTTATATGAGTCATTGAAAACATGACAATAACTTTTCCCCCTGTATTTGAATTAATTAATTAATTTTAACAGTATATTGTACAGCATAGCTCAGTGGGATTAGGAGTTGGGCTCCAATAATGTAGACCTGGCTTAAGCCACCCATCTGTGCCCTTGATCAAAGCACTTAATTTGTATTGTCCCAGTCCACCCATCTCTCCCAGCCATAAATTGGTACCAGCCTTAGTTGGAAGTGACTTGTAGTGTACGCTCATCTAATTGATGCTGTGGTATCTGGGATAAGCATCAGCAAAAATGGGCCTTAGGGCCTATATGGAATTTAAATACTTAATTAGCATATTAATTGTTTATGAAAACAATCCTCAGTTGTAGCCCCAATGAGTTACATGATATACAAAAGGATTTTTGAATCAACTCATCTGGAAAAACACCTTTGCTTTCAGATCTGTAAGGCATCACCAGGAAGGCATGGCACCATGTAGACATTGCAGTTATTTATGAAATACTGTTAATTTTTGAGCAAATATAATTCCCTAAATGCACATGAAATGATTTTTATTTATTTACTTGTATAGGACATGTTGTGACACGCCCACCTCTCCCACAATTTCTCGGGTAGTCACACGACTGAAAAGCCACCGAAAGCCGTCTGAATCTTCCGAATGGTGGGAGAAGTGGGCATCATTTTTCGGAGTCCAGCATGTCCTGTGAGACTTCAACACGGAGGCGCTTTTGCTCCGTCAGCAGCTTTGTGCCGAAGCCATCAGCATGAATTTCACTGCAACTCTTTTCATGGCCAAATCTTCTGTCACAGTGGAATGTGCCGAAAAAGCGCTGATGTCCACCTCTTTCGCAATTTCTCGGATAGTCACATGACGGTCCCGCATCACCACAGCGTTCACTTTGGAAATGATCTGCTCATTTCAGCATGTCGATGGCCGTCCTGAGCGTGGCTGGATCTCCACCGTTGTGCGGCCATCTTTAAACCGGTTGTACCACTCCTTAATCTGTGTGATGCCCATAGCATCTTCACCGAAAGCTGTCTGAATAATCTGAATGGTTTCCACCTGGCTGTCGCTCGGTTTCTGGTAAAATTTGATGCAGTCACGCTGCTACAGTCGTTACGCCATTTTCCTTGCAAAGAAAATACCATGAGAGACTCCACCCATTCTCACACAAAGGCTGCTTACAAGCAAATGACGCAATCAACAGGTGTGAAAAAATTCACGCATGCGCACGAAGATTCAAGGTTTGCTCATGCAAGCACACGTGATTCAAATCCATCAGGTTTTTGCAAAAAATAAAAAGGTCGGACTCTGTAGTTTTCTCTGGGCCCCTCCCCAATCGGACCGGGAGTGACATGTTTAGCCGCATGTTCTCCTTGAATTGCTGGCTGTCTGAGTGGTGTCCAAAAAATGAGGTGGGCTTCATAGATAATTGGCAAAGCTTCTTGGGAAAACCTGGTCTTGTTAGGAGAGACGGCATCCATCCCACTTTGGATGGAGCAGCTCTCATTTCTAGAAATCTGGCCAATTTTCTTAAATCCTCCAAACTGTGACTATCCAGGGTTGGGACCAGGAAGCAGAGTTGTAGTCTTACACACCTCTCTGCAGCTTCTCTCCCCCTGCCATCCCCTCATTACCCCATCCCCGTAGAGACGGTGCCTGCTCCCAGACTACCAATAACCAGCAAAAATCTATTTAAGCATAAAAATTCAAAAAGAAAAAATAATATAGCACCTTCAACTGCACCACAGACTAAACAGTTAAATGTGGTCTATTAAACATTAGGTCTCTCTCTTCTAAGTCCCTGTTGGTAAATGATATAATAATTGATCAACATATTGATTTATTCTGCCTAACAGAAACCTGGTTACAGCAGGATGAATATGTTAGTTTAAATGAGTCAACACCCCGAGTCACACTAACTGTCAGAATGCTCGTAGCACGGGCCGGGGCGGAGGATTAGCAGCAATCTTCCATTCCAGCTTATTAATTAATCAAAAACCCAGACAGAGCTTTAATTCATTTGAAAGCTTGTCTCTTAGTCTTGTCCATCCAAATTGGAAGTCCCAAAAACCAGTTTTACTTGTTATTATCTATCGTCCACCTGGTCGTTACTGTGAGTTTCTCTGTGAATTTTCAGACCTTTTGTCTGACTTAGTGCTTAGCTCAGATAAGATAATTATAGTGGGCGATTTTAACATCCACACAGATGCTGAGAATGACAGCCTCAACACTGCATTTAATCTATTATTAGACTCTATTGGCTTTGCTCAAAAAGTAAATGAGTCCACCCACCACTTTAATCATATCTTAGATCTTGTTCTGACTTATGGTATGGAAATAGAAGACTTAACAGTATTCCCTGAAAACTCCCTTCTGTCTGATCATTTCTTAATAACATTTACATTTACTCTGATGGACTACCCAGCAGTAGGGAATAAGTTTCATTACACTAGAAGTCTTTCAGAAAGCGCTGTAACTAGGTTTAAGGATATGATTCCTTCTTTATGTTCTCTAATGCCATATACCAACACAGTGCAGAGTAGCTACCTAAACTCTGTAAGGGAGATAGAGTATCTCGTCAATAGTTTTACATCCTCATTGAAGACAACTTTGGATGCTGTAGCTCCTCTGAAAAAGAGAGCTTTAAATCAGAAGTGTCTGACTCCGTGGTATAACTCGCAAACTCGTAGCTTAAAGCAGATAACCCGTAAGTTGGAGAGGAAATGGCGTCTCACTAATTTAGAAGATCTTCACTTAGCCTGGAAAAAGAGTCTGTTGCTCTATAAAAAGCCCTCCGTAAAGCTAGGACATCTTTCTACTCATCACTAATTGAAGAAAATAAGAACAACCCCAGGTTTCTTTTCAGCACTGTAGCCAGGCTGACAAAGAGTCAGAGCTCTATTGAGCTGAGTATTCCATTAACTTTAACTAGTAATGACTTCATGACTTTCTTTGCTAACAAAATTTAACTATTAGAGAAAAAATTACTCATAACCATCCCAAAGACGTATCGTTATCTTTGGCTGCTTTCAGTGATGCCGGTATTTGGTTAGACTCTTTCTCTCCGATTGTTCTGTCTGAGTTATTTTCATTAGTTACTTCATCCAAACCATCAACATGTTTATTAGACCCCATTCCTACCAGGCTGCTCAAGGAAGCCCTACCATTATTTAATGCTTCGATCTTAAATATGATCAATCTATCTTTGTTAGTTGGCTATGTACCACAGGCTTTTAAGGTGGCAGTAATTAAACCATTACTTAAAAAGCCATCACTTGACCCAGCTATCTTAGCTAATTATAGGCCAATCTCCAACCTTCCTTTTCTCTCAAAAATTCTTGAAAGGGTAGTTGTAAAACAGCTAACTGATCATCTGCAGAGGAATGGTCTATTTGAAGAGTTTCAGTCAGGTTTTAGAATTCATCATAGTACAGAAACAGCATTAGTGAAGGTTACAAATGATCTTCTTATGGCCTCGGACAGTGGACTCATCTCTGTGCTTGTTCTGTTAGACCTCAGTGCTGCTTTTGATACTGTTGACCATAAAATTTTATTACAGAGATTAGAGCATGCCATAGGTATTAAAGGCACTGCGCTGCGGTGGTTTGAATCATATTTGTCTAATAGATTACAATTTGTTCATGTAAATGGGGAATCTTCTTCACAGACTAAAGTTAATTATGAAGTTCCACAAGGTTCTGTGCTAGGACCAATTTTATTCACTTTATACATGCTTCCCTTAGGCAGTATTATTAGACGGTATTGCTTAAATTTTCATTGTTACGCAGATGATACCCAGCTTTATCTATCCATGAAGCCAGAGGACACACACCAATTAGCTAAACTGCAGGATTGTCTTACAGACATAAAGACATGGATGACCTCTAATTTCCTGCTTTTAAACTCAGATAAAACTGAAGTTATTGTACTTGGCCCCACAAATCTTAGAAACATGGTGTCTAACCAGATCCTTACTCTGGATGGCATTACCCTGACCTCTAGTAATACTGTGAGAAATCTTGGAGTCATTTTTGATCAGGATATGTCATTCAAAGCGCATATTAAACAAATATGTAGGACTGCTTTTTTGCATTTACGCAGTATCTCTAAAATCAGAAAGGTCTTGTCTCAGAGTGATGCTGAAAAACTAATTCATGCATTTATTTCCTCTAGGCTGGACTATTGTAATTCATTATTATCAGGTTGTCCTAAAAGTTCCCTAAAAAGCCTTCAGTTAATTCAAAATGCTGCAGCTAGAGTACTGACGGGGACTAGAAGGAGAGAGCATATCTCACCCATATTGGCCTCTCTTCATTGGCTTCCTGTTAATTCTAGAATAGAATTTAAAATTCTTCTTCTTACTTATAAGGTTTTGAATAATCAGGTCCCATCTTATCTTAGGGACCTCGTAGTACCATATCACCCCAATAGAGCGTTTCGCTCTCAGACTGCAGGCTTACTTGTAGTTCCTAGGGTTTGTAAGAGTAGAATGGGAGGCAGAGCCTTCAGCTTTCAGGCTCCTCTCCTGTGGAACCAGCTCCCAATTCAGATCAGGGAGACAGACACCCTCTCTACTTTTAAGATTAGGCTTAAAACTTTCCTTTTTGCTAAAGCTTATAGTTAGGGCTGGATCGGGTGACCCTGAACCATCCCTTAGTTATGCTGCTATAGACGTAGACTGCTGGGGGGTTCCCATGATGCACTGTTTCTTTCTCTTTTTGCTCTGTATGCACCACTGCATTTAATCATTAGTGATCGATCTCTGCTCCCCTCCACAGCATGTCTTTTTCCTGGTTCTCTCCCTCAGCCCCAACCAGTCCCAGCAGAAGACTGCCCCTCCCTGAGCCTGGTTCTGCTGGAGGTTTCTTCCTGTTAAAAGGGAGTTTTCCTTCCCACTGTAGCCAAGTGCTTGCTCACAGGGGGTCGTTTTGACAGTTGGGGTTTTACATAATTATTGTATGGCCTTGCCTTACAATATAAAGCGCCTTGGGGCAACTGTTTGTTGTGATTTGGCGCTATATAAAAAAATTGATTGATTGATTGACTTTTCTAACAGACCTCGTATATTAATGTTTTGAGCTGGGCTGCCAGTTGTACATAACAGAATGGAAGCAGTGAGTGTAGGTTTAAATGGAAGAAGGGGTTTTATTGATTTAGCCATGTTTTCTTGCTTTGTTCACTGAATGGATTCACTACTTGCCAGACCACAGCTGGAAGGCCTGCTTTACACAGAACTGCCCTTGATCAAGGAAGTACGTAAGATAGCGGCCCAGCAGGTCTCTGGAAAGTGTCTCACTGCGTATGGACAGAGTAGTTTAAATGTGTATTTTTTTAAACTGTGTTGAAATATGTAGCTGTTCTGAACCTATTTGTTGTGAAATTCAGAAATGTAAAGTTTCTAGTATGACTTTGAAACATACCATAAGATAGCAAATAAAATAATGCAGTTGAGTTAAAATAAACGAGAGGGAATAACATTTAAGTTTACCTCGTACATGGTTCACAATTAGGATTATTGTAACCCCTATATTTTAAGACATAGGTACTATACAGAGCTGATGCGTATACCCAGACTCTCTTGGAATGAAGTGGATGAAATTCCATGACTCTCCTGGATGCCAGTCGCAGATTACTCCCCCAGTCAAAACGGTAACCAGTTACAGCTGGATCAACTGGGACAGTCCACATCAGATGAAGTTTCTTGAGTAACACTTTACTTGAAGGTACCGTCATAATTGTGACACGACAGTGTCATAAATGTTACATGACACAGTCATGAATGTGTCAAAAACATTACGTCATTGTCATAAGTGTTTATAACTGCTGTCATGAAGTGTCCTTCAGTTTTGTCATAAGTTGACATTTTTTGGGTTGTCTTGAGTATGACAACTTGACATTAATCAAAGTGACATGACCAGAAGTTGTCTTGGTATGACAACATGACATTTGTGACAATACCCAAAAATGTCTTTGTCATGACAACTTAACATTAACAAAATATGCATCTATTTTTGTGTTTATGGCCAGTTGACATGATTATTAGGTAGCACTTTATAATAATTACACCTTATTTAGCCTTAATTAAGCATGAATAAATATGTAATGAATTTATCACAAATAATTAAGAATGACTTATACTTAATAAGTAATTAAGTAGTAAGTCCCTTATTATTATTCCATGAGACTGTAACGTCCATTTCCACTTTCAATAGTCCTGCTGTACTAGCTGTCACAAAGACTTCTTATTCTCAATTGGATTAATAAATAATGGTCAAGCCATAATTCCCTGGGATGGCTAGATCACAACAGGACCACTGAAAGTGGAAATGGACGTTACATCTCACGGAATTGCCCCTTGGCTGCTCCATGGTTTGCACACGGCGTCATGACTGTGTCATGTAACAGTTATGACAGTGTCGTGTCACTATTATGTTTTACCTTCCTACCTACATATATATATATATATATATATATATATATATATATATATACTCGTATGGCTTTATTTTGACACGGAATGCCCTCCTCTCAAAACATGTCCCTGTGCAATAAATCAAACGCACCCTTCTCTTCTTCTGTGGTGTTTAATGGCAGCGGGCATTCTTGTTGTTGCATTGACCTTCTGCATCAGTCTGTTATAGCAATACTAAATCCTCTCGAGTTGAGTGTCTTTCAAGTATTTAAAAAGCCAACACTTCCCCCTCTCACTTGACCTTATGGTTAAAATACTTCCTATAGAAACTTCTTTCAGACCTTCCACTTGATTTCATTCAGGTTTTGCTCTTTAATAGATAATTAAAAAATGATGAGATATATTTTGTAAAATAAAATTTTGAGGTAAAAATTTAAGTGCTGTGGTAAATACTGTACAGGTATATCCATTGGTTAGGGTTTTTTATTATTTATATTACAACTGGTGGCATTTGAAAGTGCTGCATTCTGGTGATGGCATTTCATGTTTTATTTAGAAATTGGTCTGGTGGTGGTATGTGGCATTATTATATGGTATTGATCTGGTGATGGTCTTTTGTAATTAAATTTTTTAACTATTGCATCAGTTTTAATTGACTTACAAGTGGCAAAAGACTTTTTAATGGCATTAGTTATGTCTTTAAGTGTATTATTTACTAAAAACAGAAAGGGTGCAAATATTGATTTAATTTGTAAGACACACTTAGAATTTGATAAATGTCAAATGAAAACAATGAAAGTAGAATTAAAGTCAGTTAATGCAAACAGTCAGTCCATTTGTGGAAATTTATTACAGACAATACATACAAGATAGTAAATAAATTTTGATGAAATCAAGACTTGAGCCATATTTTTTCCAGTGTAAGAGTCAAATACCACTATGTTTTAAACCAAGCAAAACCGACCAAATTGCACTCAAAATGCACCAAATTTAGAAAAGCTTTCAAAGCAAACATACCATTTTTCAAATGTTAGTGCATTAGTTTAGATTTTCTGTATAATGAAGTTGAAATGGCACAAAACGTCTATTTTGTTTTTTTTTAACTGTAGTTCCAGTGTTGCTGACTGAACGGCCCCCCCCCTAAAAATTGGTCTGTCTGCCTTCACTGTGCATGTGTCATTTGGGACCACAGCAGCTCGTCTGACTCTGACTGTCTTCACCCAAAATGATCAAATGGATTAATGTGATTATTAATAAAGGTAAAACCTCTTAAATCATTTGAAAGTCAGTTTTAAGCAGAACTGAGGCTGTTTTAAGCAGAAACAAGGTGAAACTTGGTGACGCTTTGAAATGACCAACACACAGTGAATGCATCAGCTAGCAGCTCGTGTAGCCGTGGTGCTCTGATCACTTCATCCATCTTCTGATGAAATAATGCTGAATTTATTGTTGTTGTTTATTGTTGTACAAATGCTTCAGATATCTGTCGCTGAAATAGATGATGACTTGAGTGCAGTTTTAAGCAGAAACGAGGTGATAATTTGTGAACCGCGGCTAATGACACCAAGGTTGGGTAGGATTACTTTGAAAGAATACATGTGGATTACATGTATGTATGTAGTACATACATTTGGATTACTTGTAATCTGATTACTTTTGGATTACATTTCAAAGTAATCCTACCCAACCCTGAATGACACATGCATTGTGAAGGCAGGGCGGACCGATTTTTTTAGGGGGACTGTTCGGTCGGCAACACCAAATACACTGGACCATTAGAGTTAGTTTGTTTTCAACAACAGATGTCAAATAGTGGAAGTTTATACAAAGTCTTTTAGCTTCAGCCTCGTAGAATTTTGTGTAACTTCAGCGAAACCTGGAAACACTCATTTAATAACTTGTCTGTCCGAAGTCTTCAACTACGATGTTTTGCCACAATGAGTGAAAATACAGCACCGCCACCAATTGATGTTTCTTTTTTTTTTCTCTGCAAATGTAAGATCCTCCGCGTGGTTTGGCTGCTCATCATGCCGCTCCGTGTGTGTTGGTAGGGTGTCGAGCCTAATGAGTCACGCTGCGAGCTTCATGACAATTTGTTGATTGATTTGTCTGTTAAACTGGAGGCCATGTTGGGAGGTGTTGGGACGTTTAGGCCCCGAGCAGACACCGAGGCCTTCTGGTGTTTGCTGTCTCTGCTTGAACTCATATGCTGGCAGCTACAGTTATTCTTTTGAAGGGTTATTTGCACACTGTCTCACATTCCCTGGTGTGTACGCAACTGTGTGCACACATCTGACACACAGTGTTACTTTGTTGTATTGTTTGGGGGACAAAAAGCCAAATAGTGAGAGTGTTTTTTTTTTTTAACCTGCTCTGATGGACATAAATGAACAACCTCTGCGTTGCTTTGCTATTTGTGTCTTCACATTTTTCAGCATACATGGGTTTTTCCCACTCTTATAGTTTAATGATTTGCATCATTTTTAAATTCGTCCAAAGGAATGGTGACACTTACATTTTTTTTAAATGATAATTTCAGTATAATTTGTTAGCCGGGATTTCCAAAAGAAAGCTTTACTCTCACTTGAGGAATCCTCTCGAATATCAAGTTTGAGCTTTATGAGCATCATCCTGCAAGTTTGTGTTGAAACCCAATCATGAGCTATTTTGTACGGGTGACCTCTGAGGAAATGGATGGGAAAAATCATGTCAGATCTTGGAGCGTGTCAGAACTGCCCTGGGCCCTGATTGGCAGCCATCCAGGCAGACCACTGGTCCATCTCCATTTCCCTATGTACAACTATCTGCCACAGCCAGGTGATCCATGTGCATCCCCTCGGCTTTTTCCAGTTGATGGGATCCACAGCACCGACGCACCTGCATGCTGGATCATGTGCATGAAGCATGCTACATGGCCATAATGTCTTAGCTGATATTCCCTTACAATGCAAGAAGTATGTCTCATCTGACTCTCCCCAAGTAACCACTCAGTTGACACAAAGTTATTCTAGCATTTCCCAGTGATTCTCTGGAGAGACTTAAAATGTCCAGCATTCAGCTTATGTCACTGGTTAGACTGAAAGGGCCCTGCACCAAGTGTTATTGCTAATTTCAGACCTATGTCACTTTCTTGCCCAGTGCCAATTTTTCTCCTGCACAAAGTGCACACTCATCTATGCGACCAGGGGCATGCTCATTTAAAAATGAGGTACAATCATTTGCAAAGTTGATGCATTCCTGTCATCTAATGAATATTATGGAGTTATGGGGTAAAAACAGCAAGAATGATGACAAAGGTCAATTTCAGTTTGTACACTGATCAAAAGTTAAATGTTCTTCAAAAAGTGGTGCAAATTATTGGTTGAACTAATAGGTTTAATAAATGGAATAGTTTTGACTGTGTTGAATGCTTGGTCTGCAGAGTAAAGGTTAAACAATGTCGACATCCATTGGATCCTATGACATGTGACATATGTTAACCTGTAATGTGATAACTAAGCATGACACATGGTGCAAACTAGACATTTCTAAAACCCTTTTACCTTAACCAATAATTTGCATCACTTTTTACCTAAATTAGAGCAACTTTAACTTTTGATCCCTGTACAAACCGAAATTGAACTTTGTCACCATTCTTGCTGTTTTTGCCCCATAACTCTATAACATTCAGTCACAGATAGTCCAAACCAGGGGTCACCAACCCTGTTCCTGGGGGGGCACCTGCCCTGCACGTTTTCCACATCTACTTACTCAAGTCACACCTGATTTTTTTAAAGCTAGTGTTTTCCAGCTCTTGATTGGCTGAGCACACCTGATAGAGTTAATTGCCTGGGAAAGGACCCGGAGAGGTGGAAAACATACAAGGCAGGTGCCCTCCAGGAATAGGGTTGGTCAACCCCTGGTCCAAACTATATATACCTTTTAGCAAGCTTTGTGATCAGACAAATAATGTGGTATAGATTTTAGTATGATTGGTGTATCTTTTAATTTTGACCCCTGTGCAATTCTTAAATTGACCCTTACCTGGCTGCCTATAGAGAATTCAAGTGGCCAGTCATTTTTTTTTTTTTTAAGAGTAATGTCTAAGGAGTATGTGTGCCAATGTTGGTGCTTGTTTCCAGAAATGAATTAGTTGTCTGCCCCACTATTTTGCTCTAATTTTTTGTATTATGTTTTAGCTTATGAAAAGCCACTTCCAACAGGACTGTGACCTTATTTTATTCCCCCCCCCCCCCCCCAAGGTAAAAGTTTGTGGAATTGGATCTAGTGTTGGTGGAGGTTTGCACTCTATGGCCACAGTGCTCTAGTTTAAATTATGTAGCCATGTCAATTCATCCATCCATCCATTTTCTATACCCACTTACTCTAGTTATGGGTCATGGGGGGCTGGAGCCTATCCCAGCAGTCACAGGGTGTGAGATGGGGTACACCCTGGACAGCACGTCAGTCTGTCACAGGGCCACATATAGACAAACAAACACATCCACACCCATGGCTAATTTAACGTTTCCAATTCACCTCACATGCATTTCTTTTGGATATGGGAGGAAATCAGAGCATCCAGAGAGAACCCACACAAACACGGGGAGAACATGCAAACTCCACACAGAAAAGCCCTAACCACAAAGCTACCTTGTTGCCTGTACCTGTGTCATGTTTAATTTCATGTTCTTAGCTCACCAATGTATAACCTGTTCCAAAAATCCATTGGTACCCGTTGTACTGGGAGACTTGATCCCCAAAATGTATTCCTTTTACATGACCATTAGCTTACTTGGGTTGTGACTTAGCTAGCTGGAAGACAAACTGAATTCTGGTAAATATAATGGCTCAGTATAGTTTAGCTAAAATTAGCATGTTACGGTTTACGGTAACATGACATTTCTTCATAATGACATGGAAGTCATACTGTAGGGATTGAAAAGGTGTTTACTTTAAATATTTATTGCTTCTCAAAGCTTCGATGTTCATTATCGCCTGAAAATCATAATGGTTGTTGTCACTCTCAACTTTTCAGTTCTAATTCTTGCCCTAAAGAGGAGTGACAGTACACATTAACAGATGGCGCTTTGCTGTTACGGCATCTTCACATGGCAAGCAGAGAAATTAGTCTGAAGATCCTAACTGACAGCAGTCGCCATCTCTTCATGAAACTTCTGGTGAAGAGTTGGACTTAACACTGCAGAAGAAACCCAATGAGTCAAGCGAGAATTCATTCAGCCGAGCAAAGGTTGCTAATGTCAAACTAAAGCATACACTGCAGGTCTCTCAATAGACCTGTTTCTTAAATTCAAATGAATTACTCACATTCATCACATATGGTGATGAACCTGTTTTATTTCCATTTTTGGAGTTCAGTCTGCACTTTATGTAACTGGCTATGTGAGACATCTGTGTATTTCTGGCCTCACTTGAGTCACTCGAGAACAGATATAATATGCAGAGAGAATACCTGCATTCCGGATCTACTAAAGTGTAGAATATTCTTTTTGCATGAAGGATAATAACCACTCAGTTGTGGATGGATCTACCTGCAGATCATATCATGTCGGCTGTCACTTTCTCTCAGTGATTGTGGGATTTAAACCGAGTGTTTTATACGGGAGTCCTAGCCTGTGGTGCCCGCGGCTAGGATTTGCTGTCAGCTATCAGACGCTGTCCGTAGTAATGCAGATTGATGAAAGATAAGGAAACGTGATTGTATGAGTGATGGACAGCTGTATCAGTGATAAAGCTGTCTATCTCCTATCCAGACGTATTGACAATTGTGAGAGCGGGGCAACTTCTATTTCAGACTCTGGTAGTTATTCCGCCTCCATCACGCATGTTAGTGAAATGTTAGCTGAAAGCTGAGTGTCCCTATACTCAGACCTGCAAACAGGGATATGTGTGAAATGATGTGAACATTTCAAGACCAAGTGACAAAATTCAGGTTTGAACAATGAATAAGTCAGGCTTAAGGCTACTTAATATCTTAGATTAACAGTGACTAGTCAGTAACTGGTTGTAAACAATTTATTTTGCCATATTTGTCATAATCTGCCCTGTGTCTAGTCTGTCATGGTTTTGTCCCTTGATTGCTTCCACGTCGTTTCTTAGAGTGTCTGTTTATTATGTTTTGCCACATGTGAGTTCTGTTTTAGTTTAATCTTGCCTTTATTTTCTTGTTGATCTCTTTTCAGTTCTTACATTTGTTTCCTGGTTTAATTCTTTGTTCCTTTGTGTTGGACATTGTTTATTTTATTTTTTTTATTATTTATTAGGCCTGGGGTTTTGTTCATCTTTGATTTTGGTATTTTACTTTGATCACAGCAGGTTTTGGGTTCTTCTTTTAGTTAGGTCCTGTTCACTTTGCGTTTGTGTAACTGCATGCTCTCGTCTGGTGTTCAGGGTTTGGTATGGGTGTGTCTTGTCCCTTCCTGATTCTTCTGTCACACCTGTGTCTCATTTTCCTTATCACCACCTGTTCTATTTAAGCCCTCTGTGTTCCCCACTTCGGGGTCAGTTTGTCGTGCTTCTGCCCTCACTTCAGCCTTAGTTTCATGCCATTGTTAGTCATTATTCTGTTGCCTTGCTGTGTATGACCTCGCTTTGCTTTTTGGACCTTGCCCATGAACTCAAATAACTGCACATGGGGAGTCAATGCGCATTCACGTGGACTGATCATTTTACTGCTCTGATATATTCAATCATCTTTACAGTTCTATTTATTCCCCCTTTTGACAGTTTTCTGTTATAAATCAATATATACAGTTGTGCTCAAACGTTTACATACCCTGGCAGATTTATTTATTTATTTATTTTTGGACATTTTTTCAGAGAATATGAAGAATAACACAAAAACTTTTTTTCACTCATGGTTAGTGGTTGGGTGAAGCCATTTATTGGCAAACAACAGTGTTTACTCTTTTCAAATCATAATGACAACAGAAACTACCCAAATGAACCTGATCAAAAGTTTACATACCCCTGTTCTTAATACTGTGTATTGCCCCCTTTAACATCAGTGACAGCTTGGAGTCTTTTGTGGTAGTTGTGGACGAGCCTATCTGATGGTAAAGCTGCCACTGAATATGTTTTGGACTTTATTTACATCAATTATGAAGGAATACAAATAATATGGCACTCTATGGTAAATCTGCATGGAGTAGACAGTTCTCAAAAACTGAGTGACTGTGCAAGAAGTAGAAGAGTGAGGAAAGCCACCAAGACACCCAGACAACCCAGAAGAAGTTACAGGCTTACGTGGCTGTGATTGGAGAAATTATGCACATTGCAAGCTTTGCATTTTGTATCACCAGTTATCCATCTTCATGATGAAGTGGTATAGAGGAGGGTTTTCTTTAAAAAAAAAAAAGACCTGAAAGTTTAGCTACAATTTGCCAGAAGGTACATCTGAGATGCAAGCCTGGATTTGATCTATTGTGGTGAAAGAAAATCCTTCTCTGCTCTACTCCACTATGAAGCTAAGAGCAGTGATGGTATTTTTATTTTTACTCCCAAGCTGGTGGACAGCAGCTACAGTACCTCCATTAATATCGCTGGTAGTCACATTCAGAGGCTAGAAATGCCTGTAACTGAGATTATGGTCACATTAGAATCTGTGTACATTGGATATTCTCACATGTAGGACTGTTTGATGTGCTAAAAGTCTTTCATTGCCATTCTTTGTTCTCGAAACGGATGAGGGAGGGGAAGAGGAGCAAGGGTTGTGGAGGAGTGGCTGAGAAAGGAACTTTGCTTTACGAAAACAGAGCTGGGTGCAGCATCCTGTGGCAGAAAAATCATTTAGGGCACCATGAAGAGTTTTGTTATTTCCAATGCCTGTTCAATATAACACATTCTGATTTTCATCCTTAGTGTGTTTTTTCTTGTGTGAATAGTTTTGAATTGAGCATGCTGACAGAGAATGTGTGAATCAATATGTCTTTATCTGAGCATCACTCCAATTATCTCGTGTCTTTTTTTTTTTCCACAGTCAATGTCTGAGGTTTAAACAAATACTTGTATTTAGACAGCGCACACATACGGAATACATCAACAGTTGTAACAAGGCACCGTTTGCCAAATGTTTTATTGCACATTAGTCTGGACAGAGCAATTAAATCAGCATTACAACATCTGCTCTGACAATGCCAAACAACTGCATTACTTAAAATAATTGGAAAACAGAAGCATAGCAAGTGGCATGGATATGGAAAATGTTTTAGCTTTTTACAGCGACGCCTAAATATATATATATATATATATATATATATAATTTTTTAAATTTAATCAAATGCACAACATTAGTGACCAGTGTAGCTAAGTCTAGAAAAAAATTTTCAGTTTATGCACAAGAGTTGGCTGCTGGAATTTTAAGTCTTTGAGTATCGAGTGTTCACAGGTTCCAGTACACATTCAGGCATTAAGTCAGGGTATCTTCAGTGTGTTTTAACTGGTAATGATGTGCGTGGATAGATAATGTCTGAAGCATATCAAATACTAGAACTAGCAGAAGTGATATCAGATTACAATGAGAGAAAGACAGTGATGTTTTTATTATGATCATTAAATGCAGTGAATTAAAATGAAAATGAATAACAACCCCACCCCTGCACCCACAATAGTCCTTAACCTTAAATAGTCAGACCTTAACTATTGCTGATGAGTACTGCTTTTGTTTCTTTGCACTCCGCTGCCTTGGTTGGTGTCTTTCGTCTATCTTGGTGCGTCCTTGTCGGTATGCTTGCCTGTTACCACATCCCGTGCGGTTTTCTGTGATTCCCCTGTCATTCAGTTGTGTATGTATTCCTGGGCTGTGTATGTCATGTATATCCGCACCAGCTAGCAGCTCGCATAGCTTCGGCACTGTGATCGCTTCCTCCACCTTTTCTGATGAAATAATGCTGGATTTATGTGGAAATGATTGTTGTACAAAAGCATCAGATATCTGTTGCTGAGATAGATCATGACTGGAGTGCATCAGTGAACTGCGGCTGATGACGCTTGCGCAGTGAAGGCAGGGCGGACCGATTTTTAGGGCAGACTGTTCGGTCGGCAACACAGTCAATGCAAGTGGTTTTACTCCAATAAGAGTTGATTTTACACTATGTTGAGTTGATTTATCCCTGTGGTAGAGTATATTTGACTGTATTTAGACTGGCACCAAATGTTATCCCAGCAGAGTAAATTTTATTCAGCAAAATGACCCAGAGCTCGGTGTGTAGGCTAACACTTACCGACACAATGTCTCCCATTTCGTCCCTTCTCCACTGGGAACTGAAAAAAAAAATGCACTTGTCGCGACTACAGTTGTCACGACTGCTACGGTGATTGCAGCTGCACTTTGGATCTGGCTGTTCTGCATACTTGGGGTTCAATTTAGACTCAGCTCCAGCTGATCATAACAGCTTTGGAATACACAGCTAGTTTAGCATTACACGATTTGTGCTATATTTCAAAGCACCACAATTTGGACTGCATCATTTAAAAAGCAGCCAGTCAGTGAACTACAAATCTTATAAAGAACTTACAAGAAGTCTGTCTTTGCTGAAAACTTAGAATAAATTATGTAATAAATGCAATAATTAACTTAAGTATGAACCACAGGTCTTTCTATCCCCGGATAACATTTGGGGAAAGAGGGATATTGGAATGGCTTTGTGCTAATACTCATATCAAGCTATAACATAAACTGTGAAATTCACCAAGTTTTTCAAAAGTGGACCAGTCTCACATGAGTTTGAAGAACTTTATGCACATATGTGAGAGAGTTGTAGTTCAGTGTATTCTAGTCAGTGTTAATACATAGGGCGCTTACTTGTGAATAAACCACAGATATAGGAAAGTCTGCACTTGTATGCCAATACACTTTGATGGTGTAAAGAAATATTGAATAGGCAGCACGGTGACTTAGTGGTTGCCTCATAGCAAGATCTTAGGTCTTGTTATTACTTTCAGGTTTGTGTGTTGTGTGCCAGTATTGTCTGGTTATATTTTGTAAATTTGAGTTCATTGACTAAGTTTGCACGTTTTTTTTCTTTTTGGTATTGTCATCGTGTGTGCGTATGTATGTATGTACATGTAGGTATGTATACGTGTATACGAGGTCTATTAGAAAAGTATCCGACCTTATGATTTTTTTCAAAAACCATATGGATTTGAATCACTTGTGATTACATCAGACATGCTTGAACCCTCGTGGGCATGCGAGAGTTTTTTCACGCCTTTCGGTTACGTCATTCGCCTGTGGGCAGTCTTTGAGTGAGGAGTCGCCCACCCTCTCGTCAATTTTTTTCATTGTTTAGGAATGGCTCAGAGACTGCTGCTTTGTTTGATCAAAATTTTTTCAAAACTGTAAGGCACAACTGAGTGGACACCATTTGATAAATTCAGCTGTTTTCGGTAAAAATTTTAACGGATGATGACAGATTTTGGTCTGGTAGTGTCGCTTTAAGGACGGCCCACGGTGCCTGACGGTGATCTGCGCTTCGAGGCGGCAGCGTCTCGCCGTTTCAAGTTGAAAACTTCCACATTTCAGGCTCTGTTGACCCAGTAAGTCGTCAGAGAACTTTCAGAAGAAGTCAACATGAGGAGTTTATTCGAACATTCCATTGTTAACGGACATTTTGTAATGAAAGAACGTGCGGGCAGAGTCGCATGTCGGGCCGGACCCAACCGTGGGGGGTCGCGACAGGAAAAACACCTCCGTTGGAAACCTTAACGGGCGAGTTGGAACATGCCCAAGCTGTTAAACAATTTCTCAGTTACTCACTTGTTGAAAGCCATCAAAAGCCGCCTGAATTTTACAAATGGTTTTCAACACGGAGGTGTTTTTCCTGTCGCGGTGCACACAGATTCGCCAAGTCGTCACGGAAACGACTCGGCGAATTTGCGCGCACGTCTTTCATTACAAAATGTCCTTAAACAGTGGAATGTCCGCATAAAGTCCTCATGCCTGCCTGTTCTGAATCTTCTCTGTTCTCTCACGACGTCCTGGGTGAATTAAGCCTTAAATTAGGATGTTTTCAGGTTGAAACAGGTCGACGACGGCGCCTGGAAGCGCTGCACGACGTCCCGCAGCGTGGGAAGTCCTTACAGCGACAGAAACACCCCATAATCTCTCATCAGCCGTTAAACTTTTCACCGAAAACCAGCTTAATTTCTCGAATAGTGTCCACTCGGATATCCCTCAGGTCCAGAAAAAATGTTGATAAAACAACGCGCGCCGTCTCGAGAAGCGTGTGAAACAAAGGAATTCATATATATTCATATATATATACGTGGTCTGTCCATAAATTAAAGGTCCTTTTTATTTTTTTTAAAAACTACATGGATTTCATTCATATGTTTTTATGTCAGACATGCTTGAACCCTCATGCGCATGCGTGAGTTTTTCCACGCCTGTCGGTGACGTCATTCGCCTGTGAGCACGCCATGTGGAAGGAGTAGTCCCACCCCCTCGTCGGATTTTCATTGTCTGGAAATGGCGGAATGAAAAGGACTTTTTTTCCATCAGAATTTTTTCAGAAGCTGTTAGAGACTGGCATCTGGAAACCATTCGAAAAATTTATCTGGCTTTCAGTGAAAATTTTACGGGCTTCACAGAGAATAAGGACTTTAACTACAGGTTTAAGGACCCCTTTAAGGACGGTCGGTGCGCCGCGCTGCGAGCTGCGACGATGCGGCACAAACCACTGGATCATTTCTAAACGGATGGCTCTGTGGATACGAGACCGTCGTGTGCTCTTTCTCTGGTTATCACAAGAGCTGGACATCAGCCATTTTCTGGCAGATTTCACTTTTAACAAGAGATTTTGTCATGGAAAGCCGCGCGGAGGCTTCGCGCGTCACGACCGATTCGCTGATGAAGCGAGACAAAGGAACACCTCCGTTTCGGAGTGTTAGAGGACAAGTTGGGAATGTGAGTGTGAAACTCATTCACACTCACATTCTCACTCACTCCTACAGTTAATTTATAGTCACCATGTCACCCAAGCTGCGTGTCTTTAGAAGTGGGAGTAAACTGGAGCACTCAAAGGCAACCCACCCAAACACAGAGAGAACATGCAAACTCCACACAGAAGGGACTCGCTGTCAACCAACAATTTGAACCACTGAGCCACCCTGCTGCCCCTTTAGCATAATTTTGGTGTAAAAACATCCTAATGAAACAGTCCTTTTGTTATTTAATGAGATTTTTTTTGTTGTCCTGTTCCAAAGTGTTTTAATAAAATGCTTGTATATGTAATTACTAAAGCTATTGACAGTTATTGTCTGAAAGGATTGATGGATAATACAGTAAGTCGCTGCTACGCAACTCTGGCAGCAGTCCATTTTACAAGGCTATTAAATGAAAATTTAAAATAGACTGCATTTATATCACACTTTTCTGCATCAGATGCTCAAAGTGCTTTACAATAATGCCTCACATTCTTCCGATGTGAGGGTGCTGCCATACAAGATGCTCACTACACACCTGGAGCAACTAGGGGATTAAGGACCTTGCGCATGGGTCCTTTGTGATTTTCCGGTCAGGCTGGGATTTGAACCAAGGATCCTCTGGTCTCAAGCTCAACACTTAACCACTAGACCATCACCTCTCCAATGGGCAGGTATTAATTATGTTTATTTAAAGTCAAATGTATAGGTTGCATGTCATCATCACAGTGTCATTATCACATAGCAACAGATTATTTACAGCAGCTCATGACTCTGAGTGGCAGAATTCTCCTTATTGTTAAAAAAAATTTGCAACTTTTGTTTATAGGGTACCAAACATATTTTAAAAAAATATCTTGCCGCATTTTCCTCAGCTTTGGGCATTCATAGGTAGGTACTGTTTACAATGCGATGACTGTATCTGAGCCTTGGCAATGACCCTGACCCCCTTTCTGAGACAATTATATAGTTAAACATTCAAGAAATCAAATCAGTTATTCATTTAAAAAAAAACATTAGCAGAGCCTTATACACTCAACAAAAATATAAACGCAACACTTTTGGTTTTGCTCCCATTTTATATGAGATGGACTCAAAGATCTAAAACTTTTTCCACATACACAATATCACCATTTCTCTCAAATATTGTTCACAATCCAGTCTAAATCTGTGATAGTGAGCACTTCTCCTTTGCTGAGATAATCCATCCCACCTCACAGGTGTGCCATATCAAGATGCTGATTAGACACCATGATTAGTGCACAGGTGTGCCTTAGACTGCCCACAATAAAAGGCCACTCTGAAAGGTGCAGTTTTATCACACAGCACAATGCCACAGATGTCGCAAGATTTGAGGGAACGTGCAATTGGCATGCTGACAGCAGGAATGTCAACCAGAGCTGTTGCTCGTGTATTGAATGTTCATGTCTCTACCATAAGCCATCTCCAAAGGCGTTTCAGAGAATTTGGCAGTACATCCAACCAGCCTCACAACCGCAGACCATGTGCAACCACACCAGCCCAGGACCTCCACATCCAGCATGTTCACCTCCAAGATCGTCTGAGACCAGCCACTCGGACAGCTGCTGGAACAATCGGTTTGCATAACCAAAGAATTTCTGCACAAACTGTCAGAAACGATCTCAGGGAAGCTCATCTGCATGCTCGTCGTCCTCATCGGGGTCTCGACCTGACTCCAGTTCGTCGTCGTAACCGACTTGAGTGGGCAAATGCTCACATTCGCTGGCGTTTGGCACGTTGGAGAGGTGTTCTTTTCACGGATGATGCGAAGGAGATGTGTTGCACTGCATGAGGCAAATGGTGGTCACACCAGATACTGACTGGTATCCCCCCCCAATCAAACAAAACTGCACCTTTCAGAGTGGCCTTTTATTGTGGGCAGTCTAAGGCACACCTGTGCACTAATCATGGTGTCTAATCAGCATCTTGATATGGCACACCTGTGAGGTGGGATAGATTATCTCAGCAAAGGAGAAGTGCTCACTATCACAGATTTAGACTGGTTTGTGAACAATATTTGAGGGAAATGGTGATATTGTGTATGTGGAAAAAGTTTTAGATCTTTGAGTTCATCTCATACAAAATGGGAGCAAAACCAAAAGTGTTGCGTTTATATTTTTGTTGAGTATATATAGTCAGATCAACATCAGATTTAAGATACATCCATTGATACATTGATACAACAGAGGGGAAGATGATCACAAAATAACCCATATACAGTGGTCCCTCGCTATAACGCGGTTCATCTTTCATGGCCTCGCAGTTTCGCAGATTTTTTTAGTGCAATTTTGCATGCTTTTTTTTTTTTTTTACACTGCATTGTGTTCTGCATTCTTATCGGGCGGGCCGGTCGTGGCACCAGTCGGCATCACCGCGATTGCTCTCACTGCCTCTGATGTGCTTACTGAGTCTGCGGGCTCGGTAAACACCGCAGCGGGCCACTCACAGTGCCCTCCTGTTTGCTGTGGGGAGCTGCACCAAATCTGGTAACAGGTCCAGAGACTACGCTCGCTGTTTTGATGCAGATGTTGACCGCAGCCGCAGAGCTCCGTGGCAACCGAGAGAGGACTTGGATTCTTTGCGGGTCCCGCATCCGTACCTCCAGAGGCAGTGAGCGATTATAATCTTCTCGCCAAGAAGAAAAAAGAGAGTGTTTACACAGGAAAGAAAAGTGAGAAAATGTTAGTGCCTGTTTGAGAAAAGTGTATAAAGTGTGTAGTGAGGGGTTTTACAGCCTTAAAACGTCTATAATAATTGCAAAAAATAGCGCTGACTACTTCGCGGATTTCATTTATCGCGGGTTATTTTTAGAACGTAATTCCCGCGATAAACGGACCACTGTACACAGTAAATTTTGTGGAGTTAATAACATTTGGTCCCACTCCAAACAGAGTTCAGTATACTCTATCACAGTGTAAAGTCAACTCTATCATGTTGTTGGAATATAATATATAAGATATACCTTACTGAATTTTCATGTTGTGAATGACTCTTATTAGAGTTGAAAAATGTGATTTGACAAGACAGTGTAGCTGATTTCACTTTATAGTAGAGCGTATTTTACTCTACTTGCCAAATTTTGTGCCAAAGATCTCAGTGGTCATAGAGTGAACCAAATCTGCATGTCGAGTTGACACAAATTTTATGCCGGATACCCTTCCTGACGCAACTCCACATTACATGGAGAAATGTTGCAGGGGTTGGGTTTGAACCAGGAACCTTCCGTACTAAAACCGAGTACACCAACCACTTGGCCACCACCCGTAATGCTTAATAATCTGGAACCATAATCCATACAGCCTTTTGCAACCCCACATCTGAAAGATAATCTTTCACTGTGTGTAGGTGAGTGGAAACTTTCCAGGACACTACATTTAGCTCGATCAATGCTTATACAGGACTTTCCCAGGAATCTGAACACTAAACTAAATAAATTCTGGCAATAAAAGAATGAATGGAAACTACACTACAACATGCATCCATCAGTTTTCTATACCTGCTTACTCCAATTAAGGGTCACGGGGGGCTGGAGCCTGTCCCATACTACAGAAATGTACAATAATCCCAAATTAAAGAGTTGATAATAGAGAAAAAAGGTGCGACTAAGTACCCCCCCCCCCCAAAAAAAAAGTACTATCTCTGTTCTCCTCAACATATACGTATTTGATTTCGAAGTTACATGAGCTTGCCATTTTCTTTCATTTCCAGAACCTGTATCTATTGGCTACCAAAGCCACCCGTGCCTGTTTAATTTGTCCGGTGAATGCAAACCTTTGTAAGCATAAAATGACGTTCTTCATGTTTCTATGTTTTTTTTTTTCATTCCTTTTAAAGTCAGCTTTGTTTTCTTCTTGTTGCTATATTTTTCCCCCCATCTTGGAGTTAGACATGATGACAACTGACAACACGCCTTTGTCGCCCTCGTTTTTCTTCTGCCTGTGCTCGGCTCGCGGCCAGACTAAACCCCGCTAAGAATGCCTGTGGGGTGAATCAGTTTGCAGTCGTCGGTATGTGGCAGATTAGTCGATATGCTGCGACAGCACACTGTGGTGTGCAGCTGCGTCTGCTCTGCTATCTCATCTGCTTCACTGCCCTGAGCTACACCTACCTCTAGCAATGCATTGTTTGTATTTTACCAAAGCCAAATTATCAGGAGCTGCTTATACTGCCTGTTCACTCCAGGATTTCCAGCCTGGAGCAGCCACTAATATGAATGCCAGTGACTAGAGCTCATAAAGTTAGTTCTCAATGGTATAGGATGCTGGATAACACTTTATTTATCAATGCTTATGACTAAAACACCCTTCAGTCCGTATGTACAGCTCACACCTCATTGCTTAACATAGAAAAGGCAGTCGTGAGGACCGCCGCTATTACACGACTACACGTTATTTTACAGAGGAGATATTCTCTTTCATCTGCAATGCATCTCTGTGGATCTAACATTTCCTGTGTGGACTGGACAAGACTGATGTAAGTGTTTCCGTAGCTGGATACAGAACTCTACTAAATTATTAAGGCAGACCAGACCACATTCAAAGTCTCTACTGTGCCGTATGAAGACACACACTCTGTACAATAATCAGAAAAACGGACTATGTAGGATTTCGCTGTCTGTGTGAAACTGGATCAAAGAGGAGACATGAAACCCGGATTTTGATATGTGACACATTCTCACGTTCAGCTGGAAATGTGAAGATGGCAGCAGAAATGCACACAGAGATTCATAGCAGGTTTAGCGGCTGTCAAAGTGACAGTGACCTCCAAAATGTGACTTTGAGAAGCGTGTGGAAACCTGTAACACATACCTGAATGGTGACAGCAATAAATACATAAATAAATAAATAAGTAAAAGCTACAGTGTGCCAGATTTTGCAGTGTTTATTAGCAGAAACAGAGTCTGTTAATTTGTGTAAATTACCTGTGGCACCATGCTGACATGTTGGCTGTCAGTTCAGGGGCTACATTGTTCGAAGGATGCATTCTATGAATATCTAGCCTTCAGAGATTGCACAGGCTGAATCACTTGTTCTGAAATGAGATGGTCCAGCTCATGGAGCATTTTGCAATCCTCCTTATCATGTATGGGTACTTATGTACTGCCATATGGGGTACACTATTGGCATGTTGTGGCACTGCGCTGCGGTGGTTTGAATCATATTTATCTAATAGATTACAATTTGTTCATGTAAATGGGGAATCTTCTTCACAGACTAAAGTTAATTATGGAGCTCCACAAGGTTCTGTGCTAGGACCAATTTTATTCACTTTATACATGCTTCCCTTAGGCAGTATTATTAGACGGCATTGCTTAAATTTTCATTGTTACGCAGATGATACCCAGCTTTATCTATCCATGAAGCCAGAGGACACACACCAATTAGCTAAACTGCAGGATTGTCTTACAGACATAAGGACATGGATGACCTCTAATTTCCTGCTTTTAAACTCAGATAAAACTGAAGTTATTGTACTTGGCCCCACAAATCTTAGAAACATGGTGTCTAACCAGATCCTTACTCTGGATGGCATTACCCTGACCTCTAGTAATACTGTGAGAAATCTTGGAGTCATTTTTGATCAGGATATGTCATTCAAAGCGCATATTAAACAAATATGTAAGACTGCTTTTTTGCATTTACGCAATATCTCTAAAATTAGAAAGGTCTTGTCTCAGAGTGATGCTGAAAAACTAATTCATGCATTTATTTCCTCTAGGCTGGACTATTGTAATTCATTATTATCAGGTTGTCCTAAAAGTTCCCTGAAAAGCCTTCAGTTAATTCAAAATGCTGCAGCTAGAGTACTGACAGGGACTAGAAGGAGACAGCATATCTCACCCATATTGGCCTCTCTTCATTGGCTTCCTGTTAATTCTAGAATAGAATTTAAAATTCTTCTTCTTACTTATAAGGTTTTGAATAATCAGGTCCCTTCTTATCTTAGGGACCTCATAGTACCATATCACCCCAATAGAGCGCTTCGCTCTCAGACTGCAGGCTTACTTGTAGTTCCTAGGGTTTGTAAGAGTAGAATGGGAGGCAGAGCCTTCAGCTTAAAGGCTCCTCTCCTGTGGAACCAGCTCCCAATTCGGATCAGGGAGACAGACACCTTCTCTACTTTTAAGATTAGGCTTAAAACTTTCCTTTTTGCTAAAGCTTATAGTTAGGGCTGGATCAGGTGACCCTGAACCATCCCTTAGTTATGCTGCTATAGACTTAGACTGCTGGGGGGTTCCCATAATGCACTGAGTGTTTCTTTCTATTTTTGCTCTGTATGCACCACTCTGCATTTAATCATTAGTGATTGATCTCTGCTCCCCTCCACAGCATGTCTTTTTCCTGGTTCTCTCCCTCAGCCCCAACCAGTCCCAGCAGAAGATTGCCCCTCCCTGAGCCTGGTTCTGCTGGAGGTTTCTTCCTGTTAAAAAGGAGTTTTTCCTTCCCACTGTCGCCAAGTGCTTGCTCACAGGGGGTCGTTTTGACCATTGGGGTTTTTACGTAATTATTGTATGGCCTTGCCTTACAATATAAAGCGCCTTGGGGCAACTGTTTGTTGTGATTTGGCGCTATATAAATAAAATTGATTGAAATTGATTGATTGATGTTGTGGCGCATTGCTGACATGTTGGCTGTGTCTCAGTTCAGGGGCTACATTGTTCGAAGGATGCATTCTATGAATATCTAGCCTTCAGAGATTGCGTAGGCTGAATCACTCGTTCTGAAATGAGATGGTCCAGCTCATGGAGCATTTTGCAATCCTCCTTACCAAGTGTAGGTACTTATGTACAGGGTTGGGTAGGATTACTTTGAAGGAATACATGTGGATTACATGTATGTATCTACATACATTTGGATTACTTGTAATCTGATTACTTTTGCATTACATTTCAAAGTAATCCTACCCAACCTTGCTTATGTACCATCATACGGGGTACACTATTGGCATGTTGTGGCACCATGCTGATATGTTGGCTGTGTCTATTTTCAGGAGCTACATTGTTCGAAGGCTACATTCTATGAATATCTAGCCTTCAGAGATTGCGTAGGCTGAATCACTCGTTCTGAAATGAGATGGTCCAGCTCATGGAGCATTTTGCAATCCTCCTTACCACGTATAGGTACTTATGTACCGCCGTACGGGGTACACAGTAAATTTTGCAGAGTAAAATATACTCTGTCAGGACTACATTTGGTCTTAGTCCAAATAGAATTAAATATACTCTATCACAGTGCTAAATCAACTCTGTCATGCTGTGAGTAGAAAAACATGATTTGACAAGACTGTAGAGCTGATTTCACTCTATAATAGAGTGTATTTAACTCTATTTGGACTGGGACAGTCCAAAAGACAGTTTACTCTGCAAAATTTATTGTGTACACTATTGATTTTTGCCTCAATTTCCCAGGTTTGCCGACAAACGTATTTCTGGCTCCAGCTACTTTGTAACGCGTGGTGCATTCAGGAAAAAAAATAAAAATAAAATCAAATACATTGAAATTAGATTGGATAACCACAAATAAAATAGTAATAAATACATACCCTGAAACACAACCTCATCCTGCTGATTTTATGTCCCCTGTGTTCGCACAGCGACCATGTAGAATATCGTCCTGGTGCCTAGTGTTGCTCCAGTTCCACATAGCTTCATATGTAAACAAAGAGTCATCCTCTTCAATACTTCTAAATTCTATGAGTTCCACATGACGGTCAGTAAACATCCAATAGCCATTGTCATGTTTGTGTTGCTTGATTCTTTCATTTGTCTGTTCAGTCAATGAGCCAGTAGCTGTTTCATGTCCTGTGTCCACATCACAGCTCTCCCATTGAGACAGTGAATAGAACTGAAATAGAATTCAAAGCGACATTCACTGTCGCTTTGAATTTTCAATTTATTTCATTTTATATAGCACCAAATCACAACAAAGCTGCCTCAAGGTGCTTCACACAAGTAAGGTCTAACATTACCAACCCCCTGAGCAAGCATACAGGCAACAGTGGTAAGGAAAGACTCCCTTTGATGATTTGAGGAACAAACCTCAAGCAGATCAGACTCAAATGGGTGACATTCTGCTTGGGTCATTCTAACAGTTACAGGGTTTATACAAAGTTTAGCTGAAGAAACAGAAAACAGGAAATCAAAACAACAGAAAAAAGAGATAAAAAAAAAAAACAAGGTGCAATTGTTGAGATGACCACACAAGCATTTATGCTGCAGGCAGGGGTCATCCAGTGCCCTGGGATGCAGGGCCAGTGTTCATTCCTCATGCCATCAGTGAGCCTGTCACCACGACATGACTCGTCCAAACACAGACTGCAGTGTGCTCAATCAGCTTCAGGCATGGCAGTCCAGTATCCTGTGGTCCACAGCCACCAATGCCGTGCAATGCTGGACTGAGAGAAAACGACAAGAATCAGTCTCCCGGACAAACCACACCTAAGTTATAATTCATCAGCAGTAAATCAACAGGAAAGCAGAGAAAATACGAAGGTGATCGCCAACCACTAGCCCTAAACTTCACTAACAGACCCACAATTTAGATAAAGTGAGGCCAAGACCGTTCCGTTGCTAATAAGATGAATTAAAGAGACAGGAAACATTGTACCATACTATACCAGTGTGCCAGCCATATGAGAGGGACAATAAATGTGTCTTAAATCTGGACTTGAATGTCTCTATGGAATATTTCTTGCTGACTCTTGGTGGTGACACTTCTCCAGACTTGGGTGAAACTTGTCATATTCCTGTCACATATCGTCTCTGCTACTGGAAGTGCGCTGACTGCTTCCTGATTTTTTTCCCGATAGGCAGCAGAATTGCATTATTAACTTATCCTGCCCCTACCCCCTGTTGCCTAGCAACCTTGACAGCTACTCATGACAGGCTAGGGTAGTGGGCATAACCCACAGTGTAGTAATCATTTTAAAATACTTATTTGTACTTATAAACATTACTTATAAATTACTGTACATATGGCGCATGAAATTGTCCTTTTGTTTTTTGTTTTTTAATTTGTTGTGTCCTTGAGTATAGGGCCTTCAAAATGGGCCAGCCTAGTTGCACCAATATGGTACATGTGGTCAGCCAAAACAGCTTTAGAAGGATGCTGCACCTGACTTTTGGCACAGTGAAATAATCTGCCTTTTTCCTTTTATAGCACAGCTGGAAGGCTGAAGAAAAAAAAGGAGGAATTGGTGGTTACTCTCTGTACCTGGCTTGCCCAACCAGTTGATCACCAATCGTGGGCTGAGTTACATTTGATCGCATGAAAAAATAAAAAAAAATGTGGACTTGAGAGGATTTAGTTCTGTTATAACAGACTGATGCAGCAGGTGGCAGCAATGCAAGGATGTCGGCTGCCGTTAAACGCCGAAGAAGAAGGAGAAACACCATAGAAGAAGACGAAGAAGAAGAGCGACTTTGTCGCAAAATTTAGCAGCTATTCAGACCCCTCCAGCGACTTTTTTTTTTTTTTTTCAAAAAACTGACTAGCAAGAAATTTAGCGACTTTTTCTGGTGTTATTGGAGACTTTTGGAGACTCTGATGTTAAAGCATATATTTCTCTTCAATGAGCAGTACGTGCTGCCATCCCAAAGCTCACAGGAGATCGACCACTTCCTCCACTTGCACGGAAAAGGAGGCACACAGTCCGTAGTGAATTAACTAAAGTTAAAACAAACAAAAAAGGAGAAAAAAAAAAAAAAAGTAACTGTGACTACATTACATGCAGCCAATAACCCTTTCATAACCCTTTCATAACCAGAATATTAGCAATAACCCGGTTGCGCACGGCCATGTAAACACCCGCAAAAACCCGAATATGCTCATATTCCGGTTTTTAAAAACCCGAATATGACCCCTGAGTTACTCCTTTTCCAACCCGAATATCAGGTCATATAAATGCGCATCGGGATATCCCCATAGAAAGGAACATTATTTTGTGTTCTGTGCATGTCCTATCCGCAAGGAATCTTGGTCTTTTGAGTACGGCAACTACTTGTATGCGGTGCACGCAACCCACCGGACACCACAGAAGCAGAAGTGAACAAGCATGAGGAAATCCAGACACGGCAGCACAGCACCACACTTTTGGAGAGAGGACGAGGAAATTTTTACTCACTTTTTTCCCTCCCACAGTGTTATTCATCTCTCCTACAGCATCAGATTCTTTAATGTTATTGTAAGCAGTACAACGAAAGTTAAGGTGCAGTCCTTTCAGCGCAAATATAAACAAATGTTAACTTGAGTAAACACGCGGCGACTTGAAAGGTCTGGAAAAGAAAAAAAAAAAAAAAAATTAACTGAATGAAGGAGGTACTGTATGTCCAGACCACAAATTAAAGAAAATATAAGCCAATTATGCAAATTAGTCAATGACGTCATTTGTTGTTACCAGTCCTGTGCCTACTTCTTTGCACCATACACATTTGCTTCAAAAATGTATTATTATTGTTAAAACATTATCTTTGTACCAAAAAAAATGTGTTATTACATTGGTGCACAGTATATTGTGTTGATGCTATGGCCTTCAATATGGCTTGGTAGATCTTGAAAGACTTTAAACTTTAAAGTAGATCTTGCTTCAGGAAAGGTTGGGCACCCCTGCTCAAAGGAATAAAATTCCTGAAATAAAACATAGTTTGAGCTTCTCTGATGCCCACTATTTCCAGCAGAACATCATTTATTTATTTTTTTTGAATGTGTTATTGTCATTTGCATTTCAAATGGTTGTTGCAAATTGTGGAAAAGGGCAGTTTTCCTTTCTTCACTCATACACACACAGTGCACATCCCTCTGTGCACTGTAGCATACGGATTTCCTCATTCTTGCCAACCTGAATTTTGCCTCCCAGTTGTTTAGATTGGCATTTACTTGTGAGCAATCAAATCAAATATCTAATGGTGGCCTGTATCAAATTGCTGGATCTCGTTTGATGTTGCAAATCATCCCGTTTCATAACGGAAGCATTGCCGTCATGTGTTTGCAGGTTTGGAATGAAAGGCTGTTGTTTACAGCATGAGTGAAAAGAAGATGTGATACTTTATCTCTGTTCTACCCCCACCTGACAAGTCAATCATCCACTTGTGTGCTACGTATCATAACCAAGATCGGCAGGCGCTACTTTGCAGGTCGTATCGTGTGGAAAAACATCTCCAAACAACAGCAAGCAGACACACAGACAAAATAAATGACGTGCTGTTAAACACAATGCATCCAGGTGTAGGTGTGAAGTAAACGCTTACCAAGCAGATCCACTGTGGGAAAACAAAATTTATCCTGCAGACATCCCATTGTGAGAAATATGAGGACATGGAGGAGGCATTGCACGACATCAGTAAGGGAAAGAATTTTCCATGTATGCAGGTTTATTTCCCGCAACACCCTCTTAAAACTTGCGTTTTTTCCACCCCTGTACACTCAAATGTGAGTGCCAGTTTTCAAGGGGTACTAAACATATCTTTATGCTCTTGACCAAGATGTTGTGAGAAGTAATTAAGACATCTAAAGGATAAATTACAGGCTGGATTTCTTTGCATTGTAGAAGTATGTAAAAGTGCTCACAGCACTTAGAGCACGAGAACGTTCTTGATAGAATGGTTGAAGATGTTAATGAAAGAATGACGTGTAATGTGGTGTATTGATGAGAAAAAGCCACTTGTTTCTGTCATTTAAGGAGATGTAACATTTACAAAGCCAGTGATTGTGTATTTCAGTTTTGTGCCCTGTATTGCTCAGTAGATTTTACTGTATCAGTCACTTCAAATCCTTATGCCGTTTTATTCGAGCTGGTACCATCAGTGCAGGATAAAAATATGTATTAAATCAAAATCAAATCAAATCAATTTTATTTATATAGTGCCAAATCACAACAAACAGTTGCCCCAAGGCGCTTTATATTGTAAGGCAAAGCCATACAATAATTACGGAAAAACCCCAACGGTCAAAACGACCCCCTGTGAGCAAGCACTTGGCGACAGTGGGAAGGAAAAACTCCCTTTTAACAGGAAGAAACCTCCAGCAGAACCATGATCAGGGAGGGGCAGTCTTCTGCTGGGACTGGTTGGGGCTGAGTGAGAGAACCAGGAAAAAGACATGCTGTGGAGGGGAGCAGAGATCAATCACTAATGATTAAATGCAGAGTGGTGCATACAGAGCAAAAAGAGAAAGAAACACTCAGTTAGTCAGAATTACTCTCAATATTGAAGATATTGAGAGTAATTCTGGAGTAGCTGACGAGCAGTGATGGGGTTTCTTAATTAAGGAAGTAGTCTGTTCAGAGCCAAAGATAGAATTAATATGTCATTATTGTAGGGGAAAAACCACAGGATGAATATAATAATGTTTTGGAATATTGAAAATTATCACTTGTGGATTATTTTATATCGGGGCACCACTTATTTCAAAGGATAGGTCCTTATGAGTTTAAACATTCATTAATTGATTAGTCTCAATTTAATTAATCAGTTTCAGTTTAATTAATCAGTCTCAGTTTCTAAAGGATAAGCTCCGCAGGTCAGATCCGACACCCTCTGTAAAACCATACAAAAATCACAGACAACTTCACACGTTTCAGATATTTATTTAACCCTGGCAGGAGTTAAATAACAGGACATATCACGGTGATCAATTTAATTATGACAACCTTTGATGAGCAATGATTATGTGATGTTCAGATAATTTGGTTTCGTAGCGGGAGTTTTAGGAGTAAGATTCGTCCTAATTTAACAGGTAACTTACTTTGGTATTGTTAACCTGAGAGAAGATTAATGATTTTGAATAGAGTTAAATAAAGCCACTCTGTTTATCTGACAACATAGCCCGGTCTTACTTGCGCAGCACAGCGGGTCTCCATGAGGTCCAATGCTGGAATCATCTGGTTCAGTCGATGCTCTGTCCGCCACACAGCTTCGTCAGGGACCTTGACAAAGAGGCTCTGCCGGTCCGACCCGCTCGGTCTCGTCAGTGGCGGGGATGATTTCAGTTATTGCTGTGATTTTGTGGCGGCAGTTCAAGTCGCTGTGGACATTTCAGCTGACCTGGATGTTTTTCCTCTGCAGCGCTCTGGTGTATGGCTCGTCAGAATAAAGGTTTGAGCGTCTTTATTCTCTATCAAAAATCAAAAAATTTGTCTTTCGTCGTCGTCTTTTTGGGAGCTTGGTCGAATCAGAATTCAATGCAAAAATAGACTTTAGAAGAAAAATGTCCGTGAAAGGAATTTGGAGTTTGAAAAAGAAAAAGGTTTTAATTTGAAAATTCGAAAAAGGAAGTTAAATGCGCCGGCGCGTTTAACTTGACGAAGGTTGCAAAAGTTATCTGTTGGAAAAATAAAGTAAATTCTTGTCAGTACCCCAAACAAGAATGAGTCTTAAAGTAGCACGTGGCTTTAGATAAAGTGTCATAAATCTTGACGGCTTTAGGCGCGTCTTTAGACTCAAGGAAAAGAAGAGAGAGGAGAAGAGTAAAGAGGTAAGCGAAGCAGAAGAAGCAAGAGCGAGCAAGCGCAAGCAAACGCGCAAACTCCTGGGCGCGAGCTCTTTTAAAGGTTTCATAAGCTTCACCCCCAAGAATTCTGGGTAATATAGTTTCTGGAGTTTCCTTTGTCTAGTTTTATATATATAAATCAACATGACTCCAACATTCTGCTTTGAAACCAAACCAAGTCCTGTAGAATAAATCTTGTAACTGGTTTACCTGGAATTATATACCACACACACACACATATATATATATATATATATATATATATATATATATATATATATATATATATATATATGTGTGTGTGTGTGTGTGTGTATATATATATATATGTGTGTGTGTATATATAAGTAAACATTCCCCAATGAACAGAGTATAACACATCAATTATAAAACTTTCATGCATAAATAGAAAAGAGTGACATGTTTCCTTTTCTCTTTTCGTTCTTTTGCTACAACAATACAAAGGGGATTTCCCTTTTAAAATGTGGTTAGGATTATTTGAAGTTACGAATCAATTAACCTGTCCTTCCCAAATCGTCCCACAGGGGTCACTCTTGTTCCATGGTTAGATTTTTATTTATCTAGCAGAGCTGTGAAAGGGGGTGTTGAGTGGCGTCTGGTTTGGGCCACTGATAAGAATTCCCAGCTATGTGGAGAATGCACTTTGGGGAAGTTCTAAATCCTGAATATAGTGGGGGTTTTTGACAGATCCAAGCTGTGTATGGCTTAAAATGTCTCCTTTTTGACACCTGGAGATATACCAGGCCTTGCTGTATGGGGTTTATCTTTTCTTTGAAGGCGCCCAATGGCCCCATCTTAATGCAAGCTTAAGATGTTGGCTGTTTGATCACAGCTTTCCACTACATTATATTTCACTTACAAATTGCAATAACATTGTTTAGCTATTAGTAATAAGACTCTACGGCTGTTCAAATTTTTGTTAATCCCGCCCCAATTTTATTTGAAGAAGTACATATAGAAAATGATTTTAAACGTATTTCTGGGCAGTTTGAATGTGAAACATTTAATAATGATATTGCATTCACTTGCAGGCAGGTCAGTGACAGTCATTTTTTAGCATATTAATAAACTAATCTCTAACAGTTAATGTCAGTGTTTAAGGAATATTTGTTTTGTGAAATATCTTTGGTTGAAAAGTGTATATTGGCCACAGACACATGCATTAATGCAGAGTGACTGTGGATCATTCATTTTGTTCTGAAGATTTAAAAACATGAATGACCATAATTCATTTCTTGACAGTTAAACCAGTGAAGTTATGATGTGAATTTATTTTTTTTTTTAAGATTTTGATTTTCAATTTCTGAGTTTTTGGGCTGAAATTAGCAAAGCAAAACCTGGCTGCTTGTCATTATATTAGGTGTGTCACGGCACACAGAAGTCACGATTCAGTTCGTATTGGTGTTTATACATCACTGTTCAATACAAGTTCGGTACAGGGGCTTTAATCTGAGCAGCACAGAGCTGCCGTCAGAGATGTTCGAGAAACTGGAAATGTAAACTCATGCAGTGCATTAAGTTTTTTTTTTTTTTGACGTGTAAGGTCAAAGCCTTAATTTACAGGTCAGTTTGGCTTCCAAACATCACCTATGGACATGACATTTGAGCACTGACCAGAAGAATGAAATACCAGATAGAAATGGTCTAAATGAGTTTCCTTCACTGGGCAGGATGAGGAATTTTCATCCAGAAGGAACTCAGAGTAAAATCACTGTTCCCTTGTGTAGAAAGGAGTGACTTAAGGTGGTTGGGGCATCTGATTACGATGCCTCCTGGATGGTTTTATCCATCATGTCCATGCTGGAGGGTTTTATATCCCATCTTGACTTTTATTACTGGGTTAAATCCTTTGAGATGTGTATCTCCATTTTGAGAGGGTTCCAGCACAAAAGTTCCATTGCACATAGAAAAACTACATTTAAACACCAACCTACATAAAGCCATAGAAACATACTACAACAACAACAACGAAAAATAATAATCACATAATGCTGGTGAAAAATTAAAGGCAAAAAGGGGAATAAAAGACTAGAGTAACACAACAAATACCTTGAAGGGTGTAATGAATGTGAAAATTATTTCAAACATATGCCATGGCCTTCACAGTCACCAGATGTCATCACAGATGTACACCCGTATACAGCTGTGGCAGAGTTTAGACAAATGTATAAGACAATGCTGTCCACCATCATTAACATAACCCCAAATGAGAGAATATTTTTAGGAAGAATGGAGTTCCATCTCTCCTGTAGAGTTTCAGACACTTGTGGAATCATTGTTAAAGGACATTTATATCTTCTAAATAAATAATCATAAGCATTATGTACTAATATAAGCAACAGGTTGTTCATTGTTGGTGGTGTCCCACAGCAACCTATACTCAAGGTTCTTGAAATGGAGCAATATGAATTAATGAATGAATACTTTATTCGGACATAATGCATACAACATTCCAACAATACCATTGCACCTACATGTCTGGCTTACACATCCAGTCCATCCAGTCCAATCCAGTCTGAATAGGAGTGGGAGAAAGTAAAACTTATTTATTCCCACTCCCCTTTTTCAGTCACATTAATCCATCTAATTTAAAGGACACAATCCGTACGTTATCACCAATATACGTACATTCGCAGTCTAACGACACATAAAACACAACACTCAACTTACTTCATCATTTACATATCCAGAGAACACCATTTCTTTATATAGATATTTAAACTGGTTAATATTTGGACATCATTTGAGTTCCGTTAGATTATTCCATTTTTGGGGGCCACAAGAGGAGACACAGAAGCTTTTCCTGGTTGTCTGAGCTCCAGCAGTGGTGTAAAATGGTACAAGCCCCTTAAATTATATATTCCTTCTCTCTCGGGGAAAAAAAAAATATTGAATTTTAAAGGACAGTTGCTTATTTTACACTTTGTGCATTCATTGAACAGTCTTGAACACAATCATATCATAGAGTTTTAATATTTTAGATTTAAGGAACAATGGGGTCATGTGATCATGATACCCTGCATTGTGAATTGTTCTTAATGCTCTTTTTTGAAGAATGAATAATGGTTGCAATGTAGTTTTATAGTTGGTGCCCCAGACATCAGCACAGTAAGTCAGGTATGGTGCAACCAATGTGCAATACAGAGTATGTAGTGCTTTACAATCAAGAACATGCTTTGCTAAACTTAATACTGCAATACTTTTCAATACTTTCTTTTGAATATGTTGAATATGAGCTTTCCAGTTAATTCTTTCATCAATAATGACACCTGAAAACTTATTCTCTTTGACACATTCTATGTTTACCCCTTGTATATTTAACTGAATTTGTATGTCTTTTTTATAATTTCCAAATAACATTATTTTAGTTTTAGACAAATTGAATGATAATTTGTTAATATCAAACTATCTCTTTGACTTTATCATTTCAGTTCCTAAATAAGATAATAATTGTTGCAGATTTTCTCCTGAACAAAACAGGTTTGTGTCATCTGCTAAGAGAACTGCTTTAAACAAATCCGAAAATTTACATAACTCCTTGATGTACAAAATAAATAATTTTGGTCCCAACACAGAACCCTGGGGAAGCCCACAAACAATGTCCAGATATGAAGAACAGTAGTCCCCGAGTTTAACAAACTGTTTCCGGTTTTGTAAGTAACTTTTAATCCAGTTCAGAGCCAGTTCAGACCCTCTGATCCCATACAGTTCCATCTTTAGAAATATGTTGTGAACAGTTGTGTCAAAAGCCTTTCTTAGGTCAATAAATAAACCTATTACTATTTCCCTTTGGTCCACATGTTTATTGATCTCTTCTACTGAATTGAGCAGTGCCAGTGCAGTGGACCTTTTCACCATCTAAAACCATATTGCCTTTCATAAATCAAGTAGTGTCGGTCTGTAAATTTATCCAGTCTGCTATTGTAAAGTTTTTTCCAATATCTTTGAAAATTGTGACAATTAGTAAATGGATGTTTACTGCCAGATTTAAATAAAGGTCACCACTTTTGCCACTTTTCATATCATTTGGAACAATTCCAGTTTGAAATGATTTATTGAAAATATGTGATAATGGTTTTGCTGTTTCAGTAATTATTTGCTTTACTAAGGACATATGTACCTCATTATGATCAGTTGACTTTTTACTTTTACATGTACTAGCTACATTAATAATTTCATTTCAACTACTGGGCCAAGAAACATTGTGTGTGGATTTCTGTCAAATAATTTATGGTTTTCCCTTGTGGAATTTCAGCTGCCAGATCTGGCTCAACATTAGCAAAAAAATGATTGAAACTATTCACTACTTGGCTCATGTTATATTCATCTTTGTTGTTATAAATAAAGTATGGTGGGTAGTTATTTAATTTGAGTTTATTTGCTATAATACTATTCAGTATTTTACATGTTTCCTTTATGTTGTTTTTATTATCGTTTAGTATTTTTCCAGTTTCCAATTTACTATTAATGAATTCTCTATATAGCATATTTTTCTTCTTACAAGCCTTTTGAAGAGCTTTTGTTATCCATGGGGTAGATTTGTCACTAATATCATTGATTAATAAGCCACTAATGTTTTGGTATCAGTATCATTTGTAAGTATATTATCAATGAGAGCACCTGAATGTGAAGTTATTCTTGAAGTGGATTATTGATCATTTCCCATCACTTGTTGTATTGTTCCTCAGTATAATACTGACAGTTACTACAACACCAATCACAAAGAAGTTGGGACATTGGGTAAAATATAAGGGTGATTCTTTAACTACGGGCACTATTGGCCTTGTAAATGTAATTTCCACCACACCATTGCCTTACAATATAAAGGGCCTTGGGGCAACTGTTTGTTGTGGATTGGCGCTATATACATGTGCTCTGATGTCACTGTTAATCTCCGTAGAAACTACCCAAACAATCTTTCATACAAACTGTTTAAAGGGACATTAGTGTTGTGGTGGAAATTACAGCAATAGTGTGGGACAACTACATTTTGTTTAAAAAAATCACAACAGTTGTATGATATTGAATACCCCAATTATGTTTTGATTATTTTACTGATATTTTATTCAGAGATATTTTAAAACATTAGAAAAAACATTTCTTTACCATTCATTTTTATCATTGAAGATCAGAAGTCTGGGTGTGGGACAAGCACAAAACGGCAATATTTGCATATAATGATGCTGAGAAAAGGTGAAAAAGTCATCATAGACTACTAGAACAAATTTCTTAACACACTTTCATTGTAAAGATAACTATAAAAGTGTGAAATTTCCCCTTTTTTTCTGTTTTTCATACAATATGATCAAAGGACATAATAAGTGCCCGTAGTCTAAGAATCACCCATAAATAAAAACAGAATAATGATTTGAAAATCCTCTTCAACCTATATTCAATTGAATACACCACAAAGATAAAATATTTAATGTTCGAACTGATATATATATATATATATATATAGCAAATATTTGCTCATTTTGAAATGGATGCCTGCAACACATTTCAAAAAAGTTAATAAGTATCAGTTTAAAGCTAGTGGTGATAGGTGTGCTGTGTTTGACCTGCTTTGCGTTAGGTGGAAGATAGAGCCCTTAGTGTTGTTTTTCGTATCAGTGGTCTGCTATAGTAAAGACAGCATAAAGATGAATGTAAAATAAAATCTATTTTACAATTTACAACCTGAGTGTCAGTCCGTGTGGGCATTTTCCCCTGTCTACTGCCAAAGCAAATGGTAATTGGACTGCATGTATATAGAGCTTTTCTATCTGCATCAGACGCTCAAAGTGCTTTACAAAAATGCCTCACATTCACCACAATGTGATGGTGCTGCCATACAAGGTACTCACTACACACTGGGATTAAGGACCTTGCCCAAGAGCCCTTAGTGATTTTCTGGTCAGGCTGTGATTTGAACCGAGGATCCTCTGTACAGTGTAAAGTACAGTGCCTCAGATCCTCTGTGGACTCCCTGCAGTTGGTGAGCCCACATGGAGAAGACACCATGTTGTTGATTTGGGTTGAGGCCAACTAAGCGGTGGTAGACTCACCCACCAGGTGCTCGCATGCTCAGTGTTAATAAATATTGATTGTACCAATACATAAATTCTAAATGTTTTGTAACTAAAGAACATGCTCAAAAAAGTTTGATTTATTTGCTTAACACAATCTAAATTTTACAGTTTGCAGCATTTATAAAGTTGTACATGTGTATATACCTGGGATTGTACAAATGAGGTAAACAGTCATTTGTTTATATATAAATTATTATTGACAGCTGAATGCTCAACTGTGCCACCGTCTTAAAATTACAGACCATCATCGGTGCTCTTCACAGTCAATAAACAACATAGAACTTTACCCTGAAATCATCCAGCCTTCAAAGAGACTAACTGCAAAGACCATCAGAAAATTGGTAAAAACCCAAATTGTCAGTGTGCTTCTGACAGATGAAGAACATATCAGTGACCCTTTTGAGTGATTTGTGGGGTGTAGCATTTCGCCAAAAAGTAGTGGACTCTGTATAAGATACAATCTGCGGTATCATTTGGAGCAGAGTGACTCCAGAACATCTTAAATCAGCAGAAATCTAAGCGATAACAGAAGAGTCCTGGACTATTTTTGTGAACCTCATGAGGAACTGTACAGTTCTCTGGGGTGGCTTCACTGTGTTTGCTGCTTGGGCTTACAACAATCTACTGCATTAACACAGCTGTGAAATATATATATATATATATATATATATATATATACACACACACAACCCTGGCAAAAATTATGGAATCACCGGCCTCAGAGGATGTTCATTCAGTTGTTTAATTTTGTAGAAAAAAAGCAGATCACAGACATGACACAAAACTAAAGTCATTTCAAATGCCAACTTTCTGGCTTTAAGAAACACTGTAAGAAATCAAGAAAAAAAGATTGTGGCAGTCAGTAACGGTTACTTTTTTAGACCAAGCAGAGGAAAAAAATATGGAATCACTCAATTCTGAGGAAAAAATTATGGAATCACCCTGTAAATTTTCATCCCCCAAATTAACACCTGCATCAAATCAGATCTGCTCATTGACACTGACCCTATGCCATGACATTGACCCTATGTGTCTTTTTGCAAGGAATGTTTTTGCAGTTTTTGCTCTATGGCAAGATGCATTATCATCTTGAAAAATGATTTCATCATCCCCAAACATCCTTTCAATTGTCTAAAATATCAACATAAACTTGTGCATTTATTGATGATGTAATGACAGCCATCTCCCCAGTGCCTTTACCTGACATGCAGCCCCATATCATCAATGACTGTGGAAATTTACATGTTCTCTTCAGGCAGTCATCTTTATAAATCTCATTGGAAAGGCACCAAACAAAAGTTCATCACCTTGCCCAACGCAGATTCGAGATTCATCACTGAATATGACTTTCATCCAGTCATCCACAGTCCACAATTGCTTTTCCTTAGCCCATTGTAACCTTGTTTTTTCTGTTTAGGTGTTAATGATGCCTTTTCGTTTAGCTTTTCTGTATGTAAATCCCATTTCCTTTAGGCGGTTTTTTACAGTTCGGTCACAGACGTTCACTCCAGTTTCCTCCCATTCGTTCCTCATTTGTTTTGTTGTACATTTTTCGATTGAGACATATTGCTTTAAGTTTTCTGTCTTGACGCTTTGATGTCTTCCTTGGTCTACCAGTATGTTTGCCTTTAACAACCTTCCCATGTTGTTTGTATTTGGTCCAGAGTTTAGACACAGCTGACTGTGAACAACCAACATCTTTTGCAACATTGCGTGATGATTTACTCTCTTTTAAGAGTTTGATAATCCTCTCCTTTGTTTCAATTGACATCTCTCGTGTTGGAGCCATGATTCATGTCAGCCCACTTGGTGCAACAGCTCTCCAAGGTGTGTTCACTCCTTTTTAGATGCAGACTAACGAGCAGATCTGATATGATGCAGGTGTTAGTTTTGGGGATGAAAATTTACAGGGTGATTCCAGAATTTTTTCCTCAGAATTGAGTGATTCCATATTTTTTTTCCTCTGCTTGGTCTAAAAAAGTAACCCTTACTGACTGCCACAATCTTTTTTTCTTGATTTCTTATAGTGTTTCTTAAAGCCAGAAAGTTGCCATTTGAAAAGACTTTAGTTTTGTGTCATGTCTGTGATCTGCTTTTTTTCTACAAAATTAAACAACTGAATGAACATCCTCCAAGGCCGGTGATTCCATAATTTTTGCCAGGGGTTGTATATACGAGGTCTGTCCATAAAGTATTGTACCTTTTTATTTTTTTTTTAAACTATATGGATTTGATTCATATGTTTGTTTGTACATGTCCTGCACTACCCTAACATACTTCTCTGCCACTCCAGACTTCCTCATACGATGCCACAACTCTTCTCTTGGCACCCTATCATAAGCTTTTTCTAAGTCCACAAACACACAGTGTAACTCTTTCTGTCCTTCTCTGTACTTTTCCAACAGTATTCTCAGAGCAAACATTGCATCTGTAGTGCTCTTTCTCGGCATGAAACCATATTGCTGCTCACAGATCTTCACCTGTTTTCTAAGCCTAGCTTCTACTACTCTTTCCCATAAGTTCATGCTATGGCTGATCAGCTTTATGCCTCTGTAGTTACTGCAGCTCTGCACATCACCCTTGTTCTTGAAAATAGGAACCAGCACACTTTGTCTCCACTCCTCAGGCATCCTCTCACTTTCCAAGATTTTATTAAACAATCTGGTTAGAAACTCTACTGCCATCTCTCCTAGACATTTCCATGCCTCCATTGGAATGTCATCTGGACCAACTGCCTTTCCACTCTTCATCCTCTTCATAGCAGCCCTCACTTCTTCCTTGCTAATCTCTTTTACTTCCTGATTTACTCTCACTACATCATCCAGCCTTTTCTCTCGCTCATTTTCTTTATTCATTAACTCTTCAAAATATTCCCTCCACCTTCTTAGCACACACTCCTCACTTGTCAGCACATTGTGCATCTTTTACCACCCTAACCTGCTGCACATCCTTTCCAGCTCTGTCCCTTTGTCTGGCCAATCGGTACAAGTCCTTTTCTCCTTCCTTACTATTCAACTTCTTGTACAGTTCCCAATATGCCTTTTCCTTTGCTTTTGCCACTTCTCTTCTCGCCTTACGCCGCATCTCCTTGTACTCCTGTCTACTTTCTTCATCTCTCCGACTATCCCAAAACTTTTTTGCCAACGTCTTTCTCCTTATGCTTTCCTGGACCTCTTCATTCCACCACCAAGTCTCCTTGTCTTCCTTCCACTGTCCAGATGTCATACCCAGTACTGCCCTAGCTGTCTCCCTCACCACATCTGCAGTACTTTTCCAGTTGTCCAAAATTGCTTCCCCTCCAACTAGTGCTTCTCTCACCTGCTCGCTAAATTTCACACAACAGTCTTCCTCCTTCAGCTTCCACCATCTGATCCTTTGTTGAGCTCTCACTCTCTTCTTCTTCTTTACCTCTAAAGTCATCCTACAAACAACCATCCTATGCTGTCTAGTGACACTCTCTCCTGCTACCATCTTACAGTCTGTGATTTCTTTTAGCTTGCATCTCCTATAAAGAATGTAGTCCACCTGTGTGCACCTTCCTCCACTCTTATATGTTACCCTGTGCTCCTCCCTTTTCTTAAAGTAGGTATTCACCACAGCCATTTCCATCCTTTTTGCAAAATCAACTACCATCTGTCCTTCCCCATTCCTATCCTTGATACCCTATCTACCCATTACTTCCTCATCACCTCTGTTCCCTTCACCAACATGCCCATTGAAGTCTGCTCCTATCACCACTCTTTCATGCTTGGGCACACTCTCCACCACCTCATCTAACACACTCCAGAAATCTTCTTTCTCCTTCATCTCACAACCTACCTGTGGGGCATATGCACTGATGATATTCATCATCACCCCTTCAATTTCCAACTTCACACTCATCACCCTGTCAGACACTAGCTTAACCTCCAACACACTTTTAACATACTCTTCCTTTAAAATGACACCAACACCATTTCTCTTCCTGTCCTCACCATAGTACATCAACTTGTACCCACCGCCAATGCTCCTGCTCTTACTTCCCTTCCACTTGGTCTCTTGCACACACAATATGTCTACCTTTCTCCTCTCCATCATATCAGCCAGCTCTCTCCCTTTACCAGTCATACTACCAACATTCAAAGTCCCCACTCTCATTTCCACCCTTCTAGTTTTCTTCTTCTCCGCTGTTAGTGGCAATGTTTTCCTCCTCTTCTTCGTCGTCTTTGCCCAGCAGTAGCCCAATTTCCACCGGCACCCTGTTGGGCAATAGCACCGGTGGCGGCCGTTGTTAATCCGGGCCGCGACAGATCCGGTATGGGAATTCGATTCTGAGTCAGCATAGTTGGGTTGGCTTGTTTTACGCCGGATGCTCTTCCTGACGCAACCCTCCTCATTTATCCGGGCTTGGGACCGGCACTCAGAATGTACTGGCTATACACCCCATGTGGCTGAGTTATGAATGAAATCCATATAGTTAAAAAAAAAAATAAAAAGGTACAATACTTTATGGACAGACCTCGTATATATATATATATATATATATATATATATATATATATATATATATATATATATATATATATATATATATATATATATATTTTTTTTTTTTTTTTTTTTTTTTTTTTACAAATGCCAACCAGCATAATGTAACTCTTGATCTGGTATGGCTCTGGGTTCAGAACAATCAATCAATCAATTTTTTTTATATAGCGCCAAATCACAACAAACAGTTGCCCCAAGGCGCTTTATATTGTAAGGCAAGGCCATACAATAATTATGTAAAACCCCAACGGTCAAAACGACCCCCTGTGAGCAAGCACTTGGCTACAGTGGGAAGGAAAAACTCCCTTTTAACAGGAAGAAACCTCCAGCAGAACCAGGCTCAGGGAGGGGCAGTCTTCTGTTGGGACTGGTTGGGGCTGAGGGAGAGAACCAGGAAAAAGACATGCTGTGGAGGGGAGCAGAGATCGATCACTAATGATTAAATGCAGAGTGGTGCATACAGAGCAAAAAGAGAAAGAAACAGTGCATCATGGGAACCCCCCAGCAGTCTACGTCTATAGCAGCATAACTAAGGGATGGTTCAGGGTCACCTGATCCAGCCCTAACTATAAGCTTTAGCAAAAAGGAAAGTTTTAAGCCTAATCTTAAAAGTAGAGAGGGTGTCTGTCTCCCTGATCTGAATTGGGAGCTGGTTCCACAGGAGAGGAGCCTGAAAGCTGAAGGCTCTGCCTCCCATTCTACTCTTACAAACCCTAGGAACTACAAGTAAGCCTGCAGTCTGAGAGCGAAGCGCTCTATTGGGGTGATATGGTACTACGAGGTCCCTAAGATAAGATGGGACCTGATTATTCAAAACCTTATAAGTAAGAAGAAGAATTTTAAATTCTATTCTAGAATTAACAGGAAGCCAATGAAGAGAGGCCAATATGGGTGAGATATGCTCTCTCCTTCTAGTCCCCGTCAGTACTCTAGCTGCAGCATTTTGAATTAACTGAAGGCTTTTTAGGGAACTTTTAGGACAACCTGATAATAATGAATTACAGTAGTACAGCCTAGAGGAAATAAATGCATGAATTAGTTTTTCAGCATCACTCTGAGACAAGACCTTTCTGATTTTAGAGATATTGCATAAATGCAAAAAAGCAGTCCTACATATTTGTTTAATATGCGCTTTGAATGACATATCCTGATCAAAAATGACTCCAAGATTTCTCACAGTATTACTAGAGGTCAGGGTAATGCCATCTAGAGTAAGGATCTGGTTAGACACCATGTTTCTAAGATTTGTGGGGCCAAGTACAATAACTTCAGTTTTATCTGAGTTTAAAAGCAGGAAATTAGAGGTCATCCATGTCTTTATGTCTGTAAGACAATCCTGCAGTTTAGCTAATTGGTGTGTGTCCTCTGGCTTCATGGATAGATAAAGCTGGGTATCATCTGCGTAACAATGAAAATTTAAGCAATACCGTCTAATAATACTGCCTAAGGGAAGCATATATAAAGTGAATAAAATTGGTCCTAGCACAGAACCTTGTGGAACTCCATAATTAACTTTAGTCTGTGAAGAAGATTCCCCATTTACATGAACAAATTGTAATCTATTAGACAAATATGATTCAAACCACCGCAGCGCAGCACCTTTAATACCTATGGCATGCTCTAATCTCTGTAATAAAATTTTATGGTCAACAGTATCAAAAGCAGCACTGAGGTCTAACAGAACAAGCACAGAGATAAGTCCACTGTCCGAGGCCATAAGAAGATCATTTGTAACCTTCACTAATGCTGTTTCTGTACTATGATGAATTCTAAAACCTGACTGAAACTCTTCAAATAGACCATTCCTCTGCAGATGATCAGTTAGCTGTTTTACAACTACCCTTTCAAGAATTTTTGAGAGAAAAGGAAGGTTGGAGATTGGCCTATAATTAGCTAAGATAGCTGGGTCAAGTGATGGCTTTTTAAGTAATGGTTTAATTACTGCCACCTTAAAAGCCTGTGGTACATAGCCAACTAACAAAGATAGATGGATCATATTTAAGATCGAAGCATTAAATAATGGTAGGGCTTCCTTGAGCAGCCTGGTAGGAATGGGGTCTAATAAACATGTTGATGGTTTGGATGAAGTAACTAATGAAAATAACTCAGACAGAACAATCGGAGAGAAAGAGTCTAACCAAATACCGGCATCACTGAAAACAGCCAAAGATAATGATACGTCTTTGGGATGGTTATGAGTAATTTTTTCTCTAATAGTTAAAATTTTGTTAGCAAAGAAAGTCATGAAGTCATTACTAGTTAAAGTTAATGGAATACTCAGCTCAGTAGAGCTCTGACACTTTGTCAGCCTGGCTACAGTGCTGAAAAGAAACCTGGGGTTGTTCTTATTTTCTTCAATTAGTGATGAGTAGGAAGATGTCCTAGCTTTACGGAGGGCTTTTTTATAGAGCAACAGACTCTTTTTCCAGGCTAAGTGAAGATCTCCTAAATTAGTGAGACGCCATTTCCTCTCCAACTTACGGGTTATCTGCTTTAAGCTACGAGTTTGTGAGTTATACCACGGAGTCAGGCACTTCTGATTTAAAGCTCTCTTTTTTAGAGGAGCTACAGCATCCAAAGTTGTCTTCAATGAGGATGTAAAACTATTGACGAGATACTCTATCTCACTTACAGAGTTTAGGTAGCTACTCTGCACTGTGTTGGTATATAGCATTAGAGAACATAAAGAAGGAATCATATCCTTAAACCTAGTTACAGCGCTTTCTGAAAGACTTCTAGTGTAATGAAACTTATTCCCCACTGCTGGATAGTCCATCAGAGTAAATGTAAATGTTATTAAGAAATGATCAGACAGAAGGGAGTTTTCAGGGAATACTGTTAAGTCTTCTATTTCCATACCATAAGTCAGAACAAGATCTAAGATATGATTAAAGTGGTGGGTGGACTCATTTACTTTTTGAGCAAAGCCAATAGAGTCTAATAATAGATTAAATGCAGTGTTGAGGCTGTCATTCTCAGCATCTGTGTGGATGTTAAAATCGCCCACTATAATTATCTTATCTGAGCTAAGCACTAAATCAGACAAAAGGTCTGAAAATTCACAGAGAAACTCACAGTAACGACCAGGTGGATGATAGATAATAACAAATAAAACTGGTTTTTGGGACTTCCAATTTGGATGGACAAGACTAAGAGTCAAGCTTTCAAATGAATTAAAGCTCTGTCTGGGTTTTTGATTAATTAATAAACTGGAATGGAAGATTGCTGCTAATCCTCCGCCCCGGCCCGTGCTACGAGCATTCTGACAGTTAGTGTGACTCGGGGGTGTTGACTCATTTAAACTAACATATTCATCCTGCTGTAACCAGGTTTCTGTAAGGCAGAATAAATCAATATGTTGATCAATTATTATATCATTTACCAACAGGGACTTAGAAGAGAGAGACCTAATGTTTAATAGACCACATTTAACTGTTTTAGTCTGTGGTGCAGTTGAAGGTGCTATATTATTTTTTCTTTTTGAATTTTTATGCTTAAATAGATTTTTGCTGGTTATTGGTAGTCTGGGAGCAGGCACCGTCTCTACGGGGATGGGGTAATGAGGGGATGGCAGGGGGAGAGAAGCTGCAGAGAGGTGTGTAAGACTACAACTCTGCTTCCTGGTCCCAACCCTGGATAGTCACGGTTTGGAGGATTTAAGAAAATTGGCCAGATTTCTAGAAATGAGAGCTGCTCCATCCAAAGTGGGATGGATGCCGTCTCTCCTAACAAGACCAGGTTTTCCCCAGAAGCTTTGCCAATTATCTATGAAGCCCACCTCATTTTTTGGACACCACTCAGACAGCCAGCAATTCAAGGAGAACATGCGGCTAAACATGTCACTCCCGGTCCGATTGGGGAGGGGCCCAGAGAAAACTACAGAGTCCGACATTGTTTTTGCAAAGTTACACACCGATTTAATGTTAATTTTAGTGACCTCCGATTGGCGTAACCGGGTGTCATTACTGCCGACGTGAATTACAATCTTACCAAATTTACACTTAGCCTTAGCCAGCAGTTTCAAATTTCCTTCAATGTCGCCTGCTCTGGCCCCCGGAAGACAATTGACTATGGTTGCTGGTGTCGCTAACTTCACATTTCGCAAAACAGAGTCACCAATAACCAGAGTTTGATCCTCGGCGGGTGTGTCGTCGAGTGGGGAAAAACGGTTAGAGATGTGATCGGGTTGGCGGTGTACACGGGGCTTCTGTTTAGGGCTACGCTTCCTCCTCATAGTCACCCAGTCAGCCTGCTTTCCCGGCTGCTCGGGATCTGCCAAGGGGGAACTAACGGCGGCTAAGCTACCTTGGTCCGCACCGACTACAGGGGCCTGGCTAGCTGTAGAATTTTCCACGGTGCGGAGCCGAGTCTCCAATTCGCCCAGCCTGGCCTCCAAAGCTACGAATAAGCTACACTTATTACAAGTACCGTTACTGCTAAAGGAGGCCGAGGAATAACTAAACATTTCACACCCAGAGCAGAAAAGTGCGGGAGAGACAGGAGAAGCCGCCATGCTAAATCGGCTAAGAGCTAGTAGCTACGCTAAGCTAGCGGATTCCTAAAAACACGCAAAGTGAATAATGTGTAAATAATTTAGAGGTGATTCAGCAGAAGGAGTGCTTTAGTTAAGGCATGTAAAGATTACACTGGGAAACAAATCGTAATCTAGATAACTAGATCAATCTAACTGCGCAGATTAAACAGCTAACAGATACAGAAAAACACCGCTGTGCTCCGGAACAGGAAGTGATACAATACCGCAGTGAGAGCCAACCACCAGTAGAGGCCACATGAACACATGATAAACATGAGGTTGTGGCACCAGATGTGACATCCGTAATGGGTTTTATGTTTGTCGGTACCATTTCATGCATGACTTTTCCAGAACCTCAGGCCCACAACACAAAAGTAAACTCACTTTCTGTTCGAAGTGAACACACAGCCAAATGCGATCACTCACAGATAGTTATATGTTCCTAAATAAATGTGCACTTGACTGATGGGGAAGAAGCTGTTTAATCTACAGATGGTTTGATTTGAGCTCTAGAATTCTGCTGATAAACACTTCAGATCTGTGATTGGAGCATCTGTGTTTGGATGTGTAGACAAACAACAACAACAGAAAAGATGGTGATAGCAGGTGGTTCCTCTTATGGTCCAATTAAACCTTGTACAGTGCAGCACAATATAAATACAATATGATCTCAAATGTCCAGAAAGTGACGGCGGACTGAAACATTTACACAGCAGTTTGGTTCAGAATTGGTTGTTTCAGAAACAATTTGAGTTTTCATAAACATAAACTCCACAAATAATGGGCAATCCATCTGTGGTGTCACTCATTGGTGTTCTGAAGAGCCAGTTGATTTTGGATGTCACCAGCTTGGCATTATCTGACTTTGCGGACATGCTAGCTAAAGCTAATATGTGTCAGGTTATTAATTAACACATATTTGTTTCCTGGGTGGTGCCTGTAGTGAGGGAAATAACATTACCCAGCTATGAAAATCTGTCAACTAGTGCTAACAGTGCTAACGTACAATTAACAAAACAACAACAACAACAAAAGCACTCAACAAAAATACTGGAGCCCAGATTCGTACAATTAACTGCTGAGAAAGCCATTTTACATCAAAGTTGTATTTCAGTGCTCAGAAAAGACCTACTAGCCTGTTAGATATATTTGTGTGTTTAGTTATTTGTTTTCTTTATTTGTTTTGGTATTAAGTAGTTATTTATTTAAGGAATGTATCCTTAGTTTCATATACTTTTATTCTGTTATTTGTTAGACTGTAGGGCTGGGCGATATGACTTAAAATTCATATCACGATATAAATTGAATCTCCTCACGGTGATGGTATATATCATGATATAAACTTAAGTGTAAAAGTTATAATGGAAGTGTTTCTGAATGTGTCATACAGTCCCTTTGCAGAGCTACATTGATTAAAATAATTAAATAAAAAAAACAACAAAAACAGATATAATTCATTTTGAACACCTGATTCTCTGAATGGCTAGACATGTATTTGTGAGTATTGGAATAATCTCATTTCACCATTCTTATTTCTTTCCAGCAGGAGGCAGTGCTATTTTGTCTGCTTTTGGTGTTTTGTTCAGAAAGTCCTCAGAGACGCCACCACGTGGGTTGATGATCCTGATTGACTTATGTCGTGGGGTTCCACCAATGATAGAGCGGAAGGCGTGTTTTTTTCCTATGCTCTCCTGGGCAAGACAGAGCTCTCAGCGCAGTTGAATGAGGAAATGTGAAACTGTGTACTGCGGCTTTCTGCATTTACATGGACCAGATATGACCAAAATATTCACAACAAAACATTGCGGAAATTATTAATCATAATTCAGGTTATAGCAGGCCTATTAACATAATTTAAAAACTTGTGTAAAGCTTAATGCATGGACTTTTAAAAGACATTGAAGCAGAGACTGAGTCTGGTGAATTTAATAGGACAATTGCTTAATTCATTCATGTGACCTTTACATGACCGCATTCAGTCAGGCGACTCCAGTGGGGTAAAATAGGTTATAATTTTACACTCTTACAGGGAGAAGTTTTAATCTGACTGCAGCCTTTTCCAGTCGTTCAGAGTCACTGAGGAAGATGCGATGATGTCATCAGTAAGGTCAAAATCTCTACTGTCTGCCAAATTTATACCAGGAAGCGGTTAAATTGTTTAAATTGTTTACATCGCCCACCCCTATTGTAATGTGCATGTCGAACTGGATTTAACCACGGGGACCAACAAGGGAAGGATTTTGCAAAATAAGATCCGCCTTTGTTACGTCCATGATATACTTTATAAAAACTCTTTGTGTCCATTGTCGTGACTCTGAATGGATGGTTCTCCTGTGTGAGACATGTTCTTCAGAATCCAGGCCTGATTTCCATTGTCACTTTGAACAAATTTAAAAGTGCGAAATACTTTGAGTTTTTACTTTGTGAGGGACAGCATTACAGTAAGAGCTGGGAAGCAACACTAGCCTGTTAGGAGGTGATCGCTGCCAGCCTGTTAACAGCTAGATCAGGGGTGCTCATTACGTCTATCGCGATCTACTGGTCGATCGCGGAGGTAGTACTGGTCGATCGCGGCATGACATTAAAAAAATAGATGTCAGCCTATTATCCATCCCCTCACTTGATTGACATACAGGGCAACCAGTCAGATGACCACTCAATTTTGACCTTTAGGTCACCGCTCATGCACAAACAACGGCGCTAAGCGCAGCAAAACTTACAAGCTAGTCAGTGAATTATGTCAGATTTTAAGCCCTTGCTAAAGCTTACGGTCATCAAAATGAGTGAGAAAGCTGGACCAAGTAAGAAGGCAAAAACATATCACTTTCATAGGGAATGGGAGGTGGACTTTTTTTTCCACGATGTCATTTTCGAAGTGCGTTTGCCTCATCTGCCAGTCTACCATCGCAGTACCAAAGAAGGGAAATGTGGAGTGGCATTTTCGGACTGTTCATGGAAAATACGACACCGACTTCCCGCCGAAAAGCCAGCTGAGAAAGAGAAAGGTGGAGGAACTAAAACCCCAGTTGTACGGACAGCAGTCATTTTTCACTCAACAAACTTCAAAAGCGAAAGCCGCCACCAAAGCATCGTTCCAGGTGAGTCACGTCATCGTTAAAAACAATAAGTCTTCCAAGATGGAGAGATGGTAAAAGAGGCATTCGTTGAAGCAGCTGACTCATTGTTCTGAGACTTTAAAAGTAAGGCAGAGATATTATCTTCAATCAAAGCTCTGCAGCTGTCAAGACATACAGTTACACGGCGCTGTGAAGCCATGGCTGAGGATTTAAGACAGCAAATGTAGAAGGACATCGGAGATTGTGAGTGTTTCTCACTGCAGTTGGACGAATCTACAGGTGTGAGTGACACAGCCCAGATGTGCATTTTCATTTGTATGGTGTTTAGTGATGTCACTGCAAAAGAGGAGCTATTAACAGTTCTTCCCATGAAAGAACAGAAGCGAGGAGAGGACACTTATTCAGACCTTTAAAAACTTTATCGAGAAAACTCAGCTCCCAGTGTAGAAATTGGTGTCTATCACCACAGATGGAGCACCTGCAATGGTTGGGCATGTGAATGGATTGAATGGATTTATTGCCGTGCAGGCAGGGGAAGCGTTCCCAGACTTCTTGAATTACCATTGCATAATCCACCAACAAGTGTTATGCGCTAAAATGCTCAACATGAAAGAGATCATGGATGTGGCAACAAAGATTGCCTGTTCTATTCGAGCCAGATCTCTTCAAAGACGGTTATTCCGTGCACATCTGGAGAAGGCTGACTGCGACCACGCTGAGTTGTTGCTACATACTGACGTGAGATGGCTTAGTCATGGGAAATTCCTCCAAAGATTTCGAGAGCTCTGTCCGGAGATTAAGGAGTTTTCCGTGTATCTGGACATGCAGAATACAAGCAACTAAATGACAGTCAGTGGCTGCTGGACTTGGCATTTTTAACCGATCTGACAAACTGGTTGAATGACCTTAATCTTGAGTTGCAAGGAAAAGACAAAACAGTGACCAATATGATCAGCTCAGTTAACGCTTTCAAATGAAAGATGCAACATTTCTCCTCAAAGCTGCAGTGCCATGATTTGGCAAAGTTCCAGAACCTGGCATCAGAGCTGGAGACGCAAGGGAAGGCCCGTGAGCAACTTGACAGTGCACGCTACATGGAGCAGATTGACGATTGTCTGTCAGAGTTGACAAACGCTTTCAAGACTTTTCTTTGCTTGAGCCAGTCGCTACATTCATGTGCTATCCTTTTCAGGAAGATGCTGAGGTTGATTCACATCGCATCAAACATTGCAGCACTGTTTCATGTGAACTCTTCTGGAGTGGAAGATGAGATTTTGACTCTAAAAACCGACATTGAGCTGAAGTCGAGAGCTCATGGACAGTTCTGGAACTTAATCACAGAGGTAAAGTACTCCAACATGAGGAAATGTGCTACCTCCTTGACTGCATTGTTCGGCTCCACTTATTTATGTGCGTCAGCCTTTTCCTACATGAAGATCATTAAGTCCAAATACCGTTCCACCATGACTGTGCTTGAGGCTGGCTGTCAGCAGCTACTGTCTGGACTATGCATCCCTGGCTGATTCAATTCAGTGCAAGTGACCAAAGTAAACTCAGGTAATTACAAAATAAATGTTAATTGTTGTGTGGGCTGCCAGAAGAGGAGGTACTGCTGGCCCACCACCAGAAGGCGCCCTGCCTGAAGTGCGGGCTTCAGGCACGAGAGGGCGCTGCCGCCTCAGGAACAAGCCGTGGTGACAGCTGTCACCCATCATCCGTGACAGCTGTCACTAATCAACACATCTGGTAGAAAAGCAGGAAGACACCTCCACCAAACTGCCGAGATATCATCTTCATCTGGAGGTAATACTCTCAGCCCCTTTTGTGAGATCGATAAATCTATTATTGTGAGTGTTTGCAGGAGAACCGGTCGTTTTTGAGGAGGCTGTGCAAGACGGCGCTCCTTTTCAGCTGAGACCGCTGCAACGCGCTGAGTGAGAGGTGGAGGTGGCATTCCTGCCATTGTTACTAGGGTGTTCACACACCACCCTTTGACTGTCTTTTGCTTTCTGCCAGCAGTACCAGATCCGACAAACGCCGGGAAGGTGGCCACCTGGGGACTCCGGGACTTGGCGGCTCCAGTATTCCTCTGGTTCAGGTGGCGGTGGAAATCGTGTGGTTCCGGTTCGTTTCCAGACGGGCGTCTCCTATTGTCGAGCCTGCCCACACGACACCTTTTATTAATTGACTGTTGCACATTCTGATTCTGCTGTGTTTGGTTGTGACATTCACACCAGTAAAGTGTTATAATTTGACTCCTTCCATTGTCCGTTCATTTACGCCCCCTGTTGTGGGTCCGTGTCAATACACTTTCCCAACATTAATAATTAATTATTATGTGCGTTGTGCAATATTGGCTCATTCGGTTATGCAGAGGTACATCAACATACATTGTAAATACAAAGAATCCTCAATACATTTGAAAATAATTATATGTTTTGCATTTTTGTAGTGGGTAGATCATTTTGACTTGGTCGTTTTATAAGTAGCTCGCATGCTGAAAAAGTGTGAGCACCCCTGAGCTAGATGCTACCTTTCACTTAAACAGAAAGACTGGTTTCTATAACACTTTTCCAGCTAACAGATGCGCAAAGTGCTTTGTGATGGTGTTAAAATCAGCCATACCTCTAAATATTCATAATTATATGGATTTAAAACTAACTGATGAGGTATATACAAATTTACCGATATTCTCAGGTTGGCGCTATGTCACTCCGGCGAAGTGGCCAAGACGAAAGCGAGATTTCGTACTTCCGCAACTGGCCGCTTGGTGAAAACATACCCAGGCTTTATGCTGTTCTTTGAAATCAGCTGGTTTGGTTTTGTCTGTAGCGTGCTTCTAACAGCCATCTGATAGCTCTCATTGCCTGGAATGGTGCGATTTATACACCAAGCCGACCTGAAATGAACCATTGTACATTGAGTTGACTTTATTGACGAGTCTGACCCCTTTGAAAAGTGACCAAATTACATGTATTTGTACTGAATTCTGCAATGTTTTCACCAATTAAAAATGCCACTAGAGGGCACTGATGTAATGCCAACCACAAGAATAGTGGTCATGAATGTAGAACGCAACTACGAGGTACAATGGCAGTTGACTTGCTTTGGAGTTGCCCAGCACCTAATGTTGTCCAGGGAGAATGACCTTGTCCAGGCATGGTCTGTGTGTTGAAGATGACCGCAAGTTTACATATTCCGATGGCGGCCAAACAGGATCAGAAATTATTTGAGCACATATGAGGGAACCTTGAGATAGATCTGGCACCGCAAAGCCTGCCGGTAAGACCTACATGTGCAATGTATGATAATTTCCACCCCCTGGAGCACAAGAGAACTGTTGAAATGTATGTGGCATGTTTCATCACGATAATAATTATGAATTATTATCATGTACAGTTGGTAGGCAGTGTCTCAGCTGTTGGGAAATCCTCATGTGAATTTTGGCTCTCTGTTGGGACTGTTTACACAGAGACTGCTACCTGCTGCTTTGGACTTGAATTAACAGTCTTTTTCAAGACTTTTTACTTTTTACTTTTTTACCTTTTTACTTTTTTATTTTTTTTTTATTTATTTATTTTTTTTTTTACTGTGCTCCAACGCCTAAGGAAGACCTCTAACGGTCGAAACATCGCGACGGAGCACTTTTATCAGCTAACTTTCATCAGCTAAAAGGTACAATACTTTATGGACAGACCTCGTATATATATATATATATATATATATTTTTTTTTTTTTTTTTTTTTTTTTACAAATGCCAACCAGCATAATGTAACTCTGGCTCTGGGTTCAGAACAATCAATCAATCAATTTTTTTTATATAGCGCCAAATCAACAACAAACAGTTGCCCAAGGCGCTTTATATTGTAAGGCAAGGCCATACAATAATTATGTAAAACCCCAACGGTCAAAACGACCCCCTGTAGCAAGCACTTGGCTACAGTGGGAAGGAAAAACTCCCTTTTAACAGGAAGAAACCTCCAGCAGAACCAGGCTCAGGGAGGGGCAGTCTTCTGTTGGGACTGTTGGGCTGAGGGAGAGAACCAGGAAAAAGACATGCTGTGGAGGGGAGCAGAGATCGATCACTAATGATTAAATGCAGAGTGGTGCATACAGAGCAAAAAGAGAAAGAAACAGTGCATCATGGGAACCCCCCAGCAGTCTACGTCTATAGCAGCATAACTAAGGGATGGTTCAGGGTCACCTGATCCAGCCCTAACTATAAGCTTTAGCAAAAAGGAAAGTTTTAAGCCTAATCTTAAAAGTAGAGAGGGTGTCTGTCTCCCTGATCTGAATTGGGAGCTGGTTCCACAGGAGAGGAGCCTGAAAGCTGAAGGCTCTGCCTCCCATTCTACTCTTACAAACCCTAGGAACTACAAGTAAGCCTGCAGTCTGAGAGCGAAGCGCTCTATTGGGGTGATATGGTACTACGAGGTCCCTAAGATAAGATGGGACCTGATTATTCAAACCTTATAAGTAAGAAGAAGAATTTTAAATTCTATTCTAGAATTAACAGGAAGCCAATGAAGAGAGGCCAATATGGGTGAGATATGCTCTCTCCTTCTAGTCCCCGTCAGTACTCTAGCTGCAGCATTTTGAATTAACTGAAGGCTTTTTAGGGAACTTTTAGGACAACCTGATAATAATGAATTACAATAGTCCAGCCTAGAGGAAATAAATGCATGAATTAGTTTTTCAGCATCACTCTGAGACAAGACCTTTCTGATTTTAGAGATATTGCGTAAATGCAAAAAAGCAGTCCTACATATTTGTTTAATATGCGCTTTGAATGACATATCCTGATCAAAAATGACTCCAAGATTTCTCACAGTATTACTAGAGGTCAGGGTAATGCCATCCAGAGTAAGGATCTGGTTAGACACCATGTTTCTAAGATTTGTGGGGCCAAGTACAATAACTTCAGTTTTATCTGAGTTTAAAAGCAGGAAATTAGAGGTCATCCATGTCTTTATGTCTGTAAGACAATCCTGCAGTTTAGCTAATTGGTGTGTGTCCTCTGGCTTCATGGATAGATAAAGCTGGGTATCATCTGCGTAACAATGAAAATTTAAGCAATACCGTCTAATAATACTGCCTAAGGGAAGCATGTATAAAGTGAATAAAATTGGTCCTAGCACAGAACCTTGTGGAACTCCATAATTAACTTTAGTCTGTGAAGAAGATTCCCCATTTACATGAACAAATTGTAATCTATTAGACAAATATGATTCAAACCACCGCAGCGCAGTGCCTTTAATACCTATGGCATGCTCTAATCTCTGTAATAAAATTTTATGGTCAACAGTATCAAAAGCAGCACTGAGGTCTAACAGAACAAGCACAGAGATGAAGTCCACTGTCCGAGGCCATAAGAAGATCATTTGTAACCTTCACTAATGCTGTTTCTGTACTATGATGAATTCTAAAACCTGACTGAAACTCTTCAAATAGACCATTCCTCTGCAGATGATCAGTTAGCTGTTTTACAACTACCCTTTCAAGAATTTTTGAGAGAAAAGGAAGGTTGGAGATTGGCCTATAATTAGCTAAGATAGCTGGGTCAAGTGATGGCTTTTTAAGTAATGGTTTAATTACTGCCACCTTAAAAGCCTGTGGTACATAGCCAACTAACAAAGATAGATGGATCATATTTAAGATCGAAGCATTAAATAATGGTAGGGCTTCCTTGAGCAGCCTGGTAGGAATGGGGTCTAATAAACATGTTGATGGTTTGGATGAAGTAACTAATGAAAATAACTCAGACAGAACAATCGGAGAGAAAGAGTCTAACCAAATACCGGCATCACTGAAAACAGCCAAAGATAATGATACGTCTTTGGGATGGTTATGAGTAATTTTTCTCTAATAGTTAAAATTTTGTTAGCAAAGAAAGTCATGAAGTCATTACTAGTTAAAGTTAATGGAATACTCAGCTCAATAGAGCTCTGACACTTTGTCAGCCTGGCTACAGTGCTGAAAAGAAACCTGGGGTTGTTCTTATTTCTTCAATTAGTGATGAGTAGGAAGATGTCCTAGCTTTACGGAGGGCTTTTTTATAGAGCAACAGACTCTTTTTCCAGGCTAAGTGAAGATCTTCCTAAATTAGTGAGACGCCATTTCCTCTCCAACTTACGGGTTATCTGCTTTAAGCTACGAGTTTGTGAGTTATACCACGGAGTCAGGACACTTCTGATTTAAAGCTCTCTTTTTTAGAGGAGCTACAGCATCCAAAGTTGTCTTCAATGAGGATGTAAAACTATTGACGAGATACTCTATCTCACTTACAGAGTTTAGGTAGCTACTCTGCACTGTGTTGGTATATAGCATTAGAGAACATAAAGAAGGAATCATATCCTTAAACCTAGTTACAGCGCTTTCTGAAAGACTTCTAGTGTATGAAACTTATTCCCCACTGCTGGATAGTCCATCAGAGTAAATGTAAATGTTATTAAGAAATGATCAGACAGAAGGGAGTTTTCAGGGAATACTGTTAAGTCTTCTATTTCCATACCATAAGTCAGAACAAGATCTAAGATATGATTAAAGTGGTGGGTGGACTCATTTACTTTTTGAGCAAAGCCAATAGAGTCTAATAATAGATTAAATGCAGTGTTGAGGCTGTCATTCTCAGCATCTGTGTGGATGTTAAAATCGCCCACTATAATTATCTTATCTGAGCTAAGCACTAAATCAGACAAAAGGTCTGAAAATTCACAGAGAAACTCACAGTAACGACCAGGTGGATGATAGATAATAACAAATAAAACTGGTTTTTGGGACTTCCAATTTGGATGGACAAGACTAAGAGTCAAGCTTTCAAATGAATTAAAGCTCTGTCTGGGTTTTTGATTAATTAATAAACTGGAATGGAAGATTGCTGCTAATCCTCCGCCCCGGCCCGTGCTACGAGCATTCTGACAGTTAGTGTGACTCGGGGGTGTTGACTCATTTAAACTAACATATTCATCCTGCTGTAACCAGGTTTCTGTAAGGCAGAATAAATCAATATGTTGATCAATTATTATATCATTTACCAACAGGGACTTAGAAGAGAGAGACCTAATGTTTAATAGACCACATTTAACTGTTTTAGTCTGTGGTGCAGTTGAAGGTGCTATATTATTTTTTCTTTTTGAATTTTTATGCTTAAATAGATTTTTGCTGGTTATTGGTAGTCTGGGAGCAGGCACCGTCTCTACGGGGATGGGGTAATGAGGGGATGGCAGGGGGAGAGAAGCTGCAGAGAGGTGTGTAAGACTACAACTCTGCTTCCTGGTCCCAACCCTGGATAGTCACGGTTTGGAGGATTTAAGAAAATTGGCCAGATTTCTAGAAATGAGAGCTGCTCCATCCAAAGTGGGATGGATGCCGTCTCTCCTAACAAGACCAGGTTTTCCCCAGAAGCTTTGCCAATTATCTATGAAGCCCACCTCATTTTTTGGACACCACTCAGACAGCCAGCAATTCAAGGAGAACATGCGGCTAAACATGTCACTCCCGGTCCGATTGGGGAGGGGCCCAGAGAAAACTACAGAGTCCGACATTGTTTTTGCAAAGTTACACACCGATTTAATGTTAATTTTAGTGACCTCCGATTGGCGTAACCGGGTGTCATTACTGCCGACGTGAATTACAATCTTACCAAATTTACACTTAGCCTTAGCCAGCAGTTTCAAATTTCCTTCAATGTCGCCTGCTCTGGCCCCCGGAAGACAATTGACTATGGTTGCTGGTGTCGCTAACTTCACATTTCGCAAAACAGAGTCACCAATAACCAGAGTTTGATCCTCGGCGGGTGTGTCGTCGAGTGGGGAAAAACGGTTAGAGATGTGATCGGGTTGGCGGTGTACACGGGGCTTCTGTTTAGGGCTACGCTTCCTCCTCATAGTCACCCAGTCAGCCTGCTTTCCCGGCTGCTCGGGATCTGCCAAGGGGGAACTAACGGCGGCTAAGCTACCTTGGTCCGCACCGACTACAGGGGCCTGGCTAGCTGTAGAATTTTCCACGGTGCGGAGCCGAGTCTCCAATTCGCCCAGCCTGGCCTCCAAAGCTACGAATAAGCTACACTTATTACAAGTACCGTTACTGCTAAAGGAGGCCGAGGAATAACTAAACATTTCACACCCAGAGCAGAAAAGTGCGGGAGAGACAGGAGAAGCCGCCATGCTAAATCGGCTAAGAGCTAGTAGCTACGCTAAGCTAGCGGATTCCTAAAAACACGCAAAGTGAATAATGTGTAAATAATTTAGAGGTGATTCAGCAGAAGGAGTGCTTTAGTTAAGGCATGTAAAGATTACACTGGGAAACAAATCGTAATCTAGATAACTAGATCAATCTAACTGCGCAGATTAAACAGCTAACAGATACAGAAAAACACCGCTGTGCTCCGGAACAGGAAGTGATACAATACCGCAGTGAGAGCCAACCACCAGTAGAGGCCACATGAACACATGATAAACATGAGGTTGTGGCACCAGATGTGACATCCGTAATGGGTTTTATGTTTGTCGGTACCATTTCATGCATGACTTTTCCAGAACCTCAGGCCCACAACACAAAAGTAAACTCACTTTCTGTTCGAAGTGAACACACAGCCAAATGCGATCACTCACAGATAGTTATATGTTCCTAAATAAATGTGCACTTGACTGATGGGGAAGAAGCTGTTTAATCTACAGATGGTTTGATTTGAGCTCTAGAATTCTGCTGATAAACACTTCAGATCTGTGATTGGAGCATCTGTGTTTGGATGTGTAGACAAACAACAACAACAGAAAAGATGGTGATAGCAGGTGGTTCCTCTTATGGTCCAATTAAACCTTGTACAGTGCAGCACAATATAAATACAATATGATCTCAAATGTCCAGAAAGTGACGGCGGACTGAAACATTTACACAGCAGTTTGGTTCAGAATTGGTTGTTTCAGAAACAATTTGAGTTTTCATAAACATAAACTCCACAAATAATGGGCAATCCATCTGTGGTGTCACTCATTGGTGTTCTGAAGAGCCAGTTGATTTTGGATGTCACCAGCTTGGCATTATCTGACTTTGCGGACATGCTAGCTAAAGCTAATATGTGTCAGGTTATTAATTAACACATATTTGTTTCCTGGGTGGTGCCTGTAGTGAGGGAAATAACATTACCCAGCTATGAAAATCTGTCAACTAGTGCTAACAGTGCTAACGTACAATTAACAAAACAACAACAACAACAAAAGCACTCAACAAAATACTGGAGCCCAGATTCGTACAATTAACTGCTGAGAAAGCCATTTTACATCAAAGTTGTATTTCAGTGCTCAGAAAAGACCTACTAGCCTGTTAGATATATTTGTGTGTTTAGTTATTTGTTTTCTTTATTTGTTTTGGTATTAAGTAGTTATTTATTTAAGGAATGTATCCTTAGTTTCATATACTTTATTCTGTTATTTGTTAGACTGTAGGGCTGGGCGATATGACTTAAAATTCATATCACGATATAAATTGAATCTCCTCACGGTGATGGTATATCATGATATAAACTTAAGTGTAAAAGTTATAATGGAAGTGTTTCTGAATGTGTCATACAGTCCCTTTGCAGAGCTACATTGATTAAAATAATTAATAAAAAAAACAACAAAAACAGATATAATTCATTTTGAACACCTGATTCTCTGAATGGCTAGACATGTATTTGTGAGTATTGGAATAATCTCATTTCACCATTCTTATTTCTTTCCAGCAGGAGGCAGTGCTATTTTGTCTGCTTTTGGTGTTTTGTTCAGAAAGTCCTCAGAGACGCCACCACGTGGGTTGATGATCCTGATTGACTTATGTCGTGGGGTTCCACCAATGATAGAGCGGAAGGCGTGTTTTTTCCTATGCTCTCCTGGGCAAGACAGAGCTCTCAGCGCAGTTGAATGAGGAAATGTGAAACTGTGTACTGCGGCTTTCTGCATTTACATGGACCAGATATGACCAAAATATTCACAACAAAACATTGCGGAAATTATTAATCATAATTCAGGTTATAGCAGGCCTATTAACATAATTTAAAAACTTGTGTAAAGCTTAATGCATGGACTTTTAAAAGACATTGAAGCAGAGACTGAGTCTGGTGAATTTAATAGGACAATTGCTTAATTCATTCATGTGACCTTTACATGACCGCATTCAGTCAGGCGACTCCAGTGGGGTAAAATAGGTTATAATTTTACACTCTTACAGGGAGAAGTTTTAATCTGACTGCAGCCTTTTCCAGTCGTTCAGAGTCACTGAGGAAGATGCGATGATGTCATCAGTAAGGTCAAAATCTCTACTGTCTGCCAAATTTATACCAGGAAGCGGTTAAATTGTTTAAATTGTTTACATCGCCCACCCCTATTGTAATGTGCATGTCGAACTGGATTTAACCACGGGGACCAACAAGGGAAGGATTTTGCAAAATAAGATCCGCCTTTGTTACGTCCATGATATACTTTATAAAAACTCTTTGTGTCCATTGTCGTGACTCTGAATGGATGGTTCTCCTGTGTGAGACATGTTCTTCAGAATCCAGGCCTGATTTCCATTGTCACTTTGAACAAATTTAAAAGTGCGAAATACTTTGAGTTTTTACTTTGTGAGGGACAGCATTACAGTAAGAGCTGGGAAGCAACACTAGCCTGTTAGGAGGTGATCGCTGCCAGCCTGTTAACAGCTAGATCAGGGGTGCTCATTACGTCTATCGCGATCTACTGGTCGATCGCGGAGGTAGTACTGGTCGATCGCGGCATGACATTAAAAAAATAGATGTCAGCCTATTATCCATCCCCTCACTTGATTGACATACAGGGCAACCAGTCAGATGACCACTCAATTTTGACCTTTAGGTCACCGCTCATGCACAAACAACGGCGCTAAGCGCAGCAAAACTTACAAGCTAGTCAGTGAATTATGTCAGATTTTAAGCCCTTGCTAAAGCTTACGGTCATCAAAATGAGTGAGAAAGCTGGACCAAGTAAGAAGGCAAAAACATATCACTTTCATAGGGAATGGGAGGTGGACTTTTTTTTCCACGATGTCATTTTCGAAGTGCGTTTGCCTCATCTGCCAGTCTACCATCGCAGTACCAAAGAAGGGAAATGTGGAGTGGCATTTTCGGACTGTTCATGGAAAATACGACACCGACTTCCCGCCGAAAAGCCAGCTGAGAAAGAGAAAGGTGGAGGAACTAAAACCCCAGTTGTACGGACAGCAGTCATTTTTCACTCAACAAACTTCAAAAGCGAAAGCCGCCACCAAAGCATCGTTCCAGGTGAGTCACGTCATCGTTAAAAACAATAAGTCTTTCCAAGATGGAGAGATGGTAAAAGAGGCATTCGTTGAAGCAGCTGACTCATTGTTCTGAGACTTTAAAAGTAAGGCAGAGATATTATCTTCAATCAAAGCTCTGCAGCTGTCAAGACATACAGTTACACGGCGCTGTGAAGCCATGGCTGAGGATTTAAGACAGCAAATGTAGAAGGACATCGGAGATTGTGAGTGTTTCTCACTGCAGTTGGACGAATCTACAGGTGTGAGTGACACAGCCCAGATGTGCATTTTCATTTGTATGGTGTTTAGTGATGTCACTGCAAAAGAGGAGCTATTAACAGTTCTTCCCATGAAAGAACAGAAGCGAGGAGAGGACACTTATTCAGACCTTTAAAAACTTTATCGAGAAAACTCAGCTCCCAGTGTAGAAATTGGTGTCTATCACCACAGATGGAGCACCTGCAATGGTTGGGCATGTGAATGGATTGAATGGATTTATTGCCGTGCAGGCAGGGGAAGCGTTCCCAGACTTCTTGAATTACCATTGCATAATCCACCAACAAGTGTTATGCGCTAAAATGCTCAACATGAAAGAGATCATGGATGTGGCAACAAAGATTGCCTGTTCTATTCGAGCCAGATCTCTTCAAAGACGGTTATTCCGTGCACATCTGGAGAAGGCTGACTGCGACCACGCTGAGTTGTTGCTACATACTGACGTGAGATGGCTTAGTCATGGGAAATTCCTCCAAAGATTTCGAGAGCTCTGTCCGGAGATTAAGGAGTTTTTCCGTGTATCTGGACATGCAGAATACAAGCAACTAAATGACAGTCAGTGGCTGCTGGACTTGGCATTTTTAACCGATCTGACAAACTGGTTGAATGACCTTAATCTTGAGTTGCAAGGAAAAGACAAAACAGTGACCAATATGATCAGCTCAGTTAACGCTTTCAAATGAAAGATGCAACATTTCTCCTCAAAGCTGCAGTGCCATGATTTGGCAAAGTTCCAGAACCTGGCATCAGAGCTGGAGACGCAAGGGAAGGCCCGTGAGCAACTTGACAGTGCACGCTACATGGAGCAGATTGACGATTGTCTGTCAGAGTTTGACAAACGCTTTCAAGACTTTTCTTTGCTTGAGCCAGTCGCTACATTCATGTGCTATCCTTTTCAGGAAGATGCTGAGGTTGATTCACTCGCATCAAACATTGCAGCACTGTTTCATGTGAACTCTTCTGGAGTGGAAGATGAGATTTTGACTCTAAAAACCGACATTGAGCTGAAGTCGAGAGCTCATGGACAGTTCTGGAACTTAATCACAGAGGTAAAGTACTCCAACATGAGGAAATGTGCTACCTCCTTGACTGCATTGTTCGGCTCCACTTATTTATGTGCGTCAGCCTTTTCCTACATGAAGATCATTAAGTCCAAATACCGTTCCACCATGACTGTGCTTGAGGCTGGCTGTCAGCAGCTACTGTCCGGACTATGCATCCCTGGCTGATTCAATTCAGTGCAAGTGACCAAAGTAAACTCAGGTAATTACAAAATAAATGTTAATTGTTGTGTGGGCTGCCAGAAGAGGAGGTACTGCTGGCCCACCACCAGAAGGCGCCCTGCCTGAAGTGCGGGCTTCAGGCACGAGAGGGCGCTGCCGCCTCAGGAACAAGCCGTGGTGACAGCTGTCACCCATCATCCGTGACAGCTGTCACTAATCAACACATCTGGTATAAAAGCAGGAAGACACCTCCACCAAACTGCCGAGATATCATCTTCATCTGGAGGTAATACTCTCAGCCCCTTTTGTGAGATCGATAAATCTATTATTGTGAGTGTTTGCAGGAGAACCGGTCGTTTTTGAGGAGGCTGTGCAAGACGGCGCTCCTTTTCAGCTGAGACCGCTGCAACGCGCTGAGTGAGAGGTGGAGGTGGCATTCCTGCCATTGTTACTGGGTGTTCACACACCCACCCTTTGACTGTCTTTTGCTTTCTGCCAGCAGTACCAGATCCGACACGCCGGGAAGGTGGCCACCTGGGGACTCCGGGACTTGGCGGCTCCAGTATTCCTCGGGTTCAGGTGGCGGTGGAAATCGTGTGGTTCCGGTTCGTTTCCAGACGGGCGTCTCCTATTGTCGAGCCTGCCCACACGACACCTTTTATTAATTGACTGTTGCACATTCTGATTCTGCTGTGTTTGGTTGTGACATTCACACCAGTAAAGTGTTATAATTTGACTCCTTCCATTGTCCGTTCATTTACGCCCCCTGTTGTGGGTCCGTGTCAATACACTTTCCCAACATTAATAATTAATTATTATGTGCGTTGTGCAATATTGGCTCATTCGGTTATGCAAGGTACATCAACATACATTGTAAATACAAAGAATCCTCAATACATTTGAAAATAATTATATGTTTTGCATTTTTGTAGTGGGTAGATCATTTTGACTTGGTCGTTTTATAAGTAGCTCGCATGCTGAAAAAGTGTGAGCACCCCTGAGCTAGATGCTACCTTTCACTTAAACAGAAAGACTGGTTTCTATAACACTTTTCCAGCTAACAGATGCGCAAAGTGCTTTGTGATGGTGTTAAAATCAGCCATACCTCTAAATATTCATAATTATATGGATTTAAAACTAAACTGATGAGGTATATACAAATTTACCGATATTCTCAAGGTTGGCGCTATGTCACTCCGGCGAAGTGGCCAAGACGAAAGCGAGATTTCGTACTTCCGCAACTGGCCGCTTGGTGAAAACATACCCAGGCTTTATGCTGTTCTTTTGAAATCAGCTGGTTTGGTTTTGTCTGTAGCTTGCTTCTAACAGCCATCTGATAGCTCTCATTGCCTGGAATGGTGCGATTTATACACCAAGCCGACCTGAAATGAACCATTGTACATTGAGTTGACTTTATTGACGAGTCTGACCCCTTTGAAAAGTGACCAAATTACATGTATTTGTACTGAATTCTGCAATGTTTTCACCAATTAAAAATGCCACTAGAGGGCACTGATGTAATGCCCAACCACAAGAATAGTGGTCATGAATGTAGAACGCAACTACGAGGTACAATGGCAGTTGACTTGCTTTTGGAGTTGCCCAGCACCTAATGTTGTCCAGGGGAGAATGACCTTGTCCAGGCATGTCTGTGTGTTGAAGATGACCGCAATTTACATATTCCGATGGCGGCCAAACAGGATCAGAAATTATTTGAGCACATATGAGGGAACCTTGAGATAGATCTGGCACCGCAAAGCCTGCCGGTAAGACCTACATGTGCAATGTATGATAATTTCCACCCCCTGGAGCACAAAGGAACTGTTGAAATGTATGTGGCATGTTTCATCACGATAATAATTATGAATTATTATCATGTACAGTTGGTAGGCAGTGTCTCAGCTGTTGGGAAATCCTCATGTGAATTTTGGCTCTCTGTTGGGACTGTTTACACAGAGACTGCTACCTGCTGCTTTGGACTTGAATTAACAGTCTTTTTCAAGACTTTTTTACTTTTTTACTTTTTTACCTTTTTACTTTTTTATTTTTTTTTTATTTATTTATTTATTTTTTTTTACTGTGCTCCAACGCCTAAGGAAGACCTCTAACGGTCGAAACATCGCGACGGAGCACTTTTATCAGCTAACTTTCATCAGCGTTGGCAAGCTAACTAGCTTGCTAACGTTTTCGTTTTTATTTTTATTTTTTTTCTCTTTTAGCACTGTTGTCGTGCGTTATCTGTGCTGCTCCACAGCGTGTTTAGTTGATTTTTATTTTATTTTAGCACCGTTGTGCGTTCGCTGTTGTTGTGCGTTGCCTGTGCTGCTTCATGGCCTGTTTGGTGCCTTGATTGGGGCACTCCTTCTGCTGAATCACCTTTAAATTATTTACACATTATTCACTTTGTGTGTTTTTAGGAATCCGCTAGGTTGCGTAGCTACTAGCTCTTAGCCGATTTAGCATGGCGGCTTCTCCTGTCTCTCCCGCACTTTTCTGCTCTGGGTGTGAAATGTTTAGTTATTCCTCGGCCTCCTTTAGCAGTAACGGTACTTGTAATAAGTGCAGCTTATTCGTAGCTTTGGAGGCCAGGCTGGGCGAATTGGAGACTCGGCTCCGCACCGTGGAAAATTCTACAGCTAGCCAGGCCCCCTGTAGTCGGTGCGGACCAAGGTAGCTTAGCCGCCGCTAGTTCCCCCCTGGCAGATCCCGGGCAGTCGGGAAAGCAGGCTGACTGGGTGACTGTGAGGAGGAAGTGTAGCCCTAAACAGAAGCCCCGTGTACACGTCAACCCGTTCACATCTCTAACCGTTTTTCCCCACTCGACGATACACTCGCCGAGGATCAAACTCTGGTTATTGGCGACTCTGTTTTGAGAAATGTGAAGTTAGCGACACCAGCAACCATTGTCAATTGTCTTCCGGGGGCCAGAGCAGGCGACATCGAAGGACATTTGAAATTGCTGGCTAAGGCTAAGCGTAAATTTGGTAAGATTGTAATTCACGTCGGCAGTAATGACACTCGGTTACGCCAATCGGAGGCCACTAAAATTAACATTAAATCGGTGTGTAACTTTGCAAAAACAATGTCGGACTCTGTTGTTTTCTCTGGGCCCCTCCCCAATCAGACCGGGAGTGACATGTTTAGCCACATGTTCTCCTTGAATTGCTGGCTGTCTGAGTGGTGTCCAAAAAATGAGGTGGGCTTCATTGATAATTGGCAAAGCTTCTGGGGAAAACCTGGTCTTGTTAGGAGAGACGGCATCCATCCCACTTTAGATGGAGTAGCTCTCATTTCTAGAAATCTGGCCAATTTTCTTGGATCCTCCAAACTGTGACTGTCCAGCGTTGGGACCAGGAGGCAGAGCTGTGGTCTTATACACCTCTCTGCAGCTTCTCTCCCCCTGCCATCCCCTCGTTGCCCCATCCCCGTAGAGACGGTACCTGCTCCCAGACCACCAATAACCAGCAAAAATCTATTTAAGCATAAAATTCAAAAAGAAAAAATAATATAGTACCTTCAATTGCACCACAGACTAAAACAGTTAAATGTGGTCTATTAAACATTAGGTCTCTCTTTTCTAAGTCCCTGTTGGTAAATGATATAATAATTGATCAACGTATTGATTTATTCTGCCTAACAGAAACCTGGTTACAGCAGGATGAATATGTTAGTTTAAATGAGTCAACACCCCCGAGTCACACTAACTGTCAGAATGCTCGTAGCACGGGCCGTGGCGGAGGATTAGCAGCAATCTTCCATTCCAGCTTATTAATTAATCAAAAACCTAGACAGAGCTTTAATTCATTTGAAAGCTTGTCTCTTAGTCTTGTCCATCCAAATTGGAAGTCCCAAAAACCAGTTTTATTTGTTATTATCTATCGTCCACCTGGTCGTTACTGTGAGTTTCTCTGTGAATTTTCTGACCTTTTGTCTGACTTAGTGCTTAGCTCAGATAAGATAATTATAGTGGACGATTTTAATATCCACACAGATGCTGAGAATGACAGCCTCAACACTGCATTTAATCTATTATTAGACTCTATCGGCTTTGCTCAAAAAGTAAATGAGTCCACCCACCACTTTAATCATATCTTAGATCTTGTTCTGACTTATGGTATGGAAATAGAAGATTTAACAGTATTCCCTGAAAACTCCCTTCTGTCTGATCATTTTTTAATAACATTTACATTTACCCTGATGGACTACCCTGCAGTGGGGAATAAGTTTCATTACACTAGAAGTCTTTCAGAAAGCGCTGTAACTAGGTTTAAGGATATGATTCCTTCGTTATGTTCTCTAATGTCATATACGAACACAGAGCAGAGTAGCTACCTAAACTCTGTAAGGGAGTTAGAGTATCTCGTCAATAGTTTTACATCCTCTTTGAAGACAACTTTGGATGCTGTAGCTCCTCTGAAAAAGAGAGCTTTAAATCAGAAGTGTCTGACTCCGTGGTATAACTCACAAACTCGTAGCTTAAAGCAGATAACCCGTAAGTTGGAGAGGAAATGGCGTCTCACTAATTTAGAAGATCTTCACTTAGCCTGGAAAAAGAGTTTGTTGCTCTATAAAAAAGCCCTCCGTAAAGCTAGGACATCTTTCTACTCATCACTAATTGAAGAAAATAAGAATAACCTCAGGTTTCTTTTCAGCACTGTAGCTAGGCTGACAAAGAGTCAGAGCTCTATTGAGCTGAGTATTCCATTAACTTTAACTAGTAATGACTTCATGACTTTCTTTGCTAACAAAATTTTGACTATTAGAGAAAAAATTACTCATAACCATCCCAAAGATGTATCGTTATCTTTGGCTGCTTTCAGTGATGCCGGTATTTGGTTAGACTCTTTCTCTCCGGTTGTTCTGTCTGAGTTATTTTCATTGGTTGCTTCGTCCAAACCATCGGCATGTTTATTGGACCCCATTCCTGCCAGGCTGCTCAAGGAAGTCCTACCATTATTTAATGCTTCAATCTTAAATATGATCAATCTATCTTTGTTAGTTGGTTATGTACCACAGGCCTTTAAGGTGGCAGTAATTAAACCATTACTTAAAAAGCCATCACTTGACCCAGCTATCTTAGCTAATTATAGGCCAATTTCCAACCTTCCTTTTCTCTCAAAGATTCTTGAGAGGGTAGTTGTAAAACAGCTAACTGATCACCTGCAGAGGAATGGTCTATTTGAAGAGTTTCAGTCAGGTTTTAGAATTCATCATAGTACAGAAACAGCATTAGTGAAGGTTACAAATGATCTTCTTATGGCTTCGGACAGTGGACTTATCTCTGTGCTTGTTCTGTTGGACCTCAGTGCTGCTTTTGATACTGTTGACCATAAAATTTTATTACAGAGATTAGAGCATGTCATAGGTATTAAAGGCACTGCGCTGCGGTGGTTTGAATCATATTTGTCTAATAGATTACAGTTTGTTCATGTAAATGGGGAATCTTCTTCACAGACTAAAGTTAATTATGGAGTTCCACAAGGTTCTGTGCTAGGACCAATTTTATTCACTTTATACATGCTTCCCTTAGGCAGTATTATTAGACGGTATTGCTTAAATTTTCATTGTTACGCAGATGATACCCAGCTTTATCTATCCATGAAGCCAGAGGATACACACCAATTAGCTAAACTGCAGGATTGTCTTACAGACATAAAGACATGGATGACCTCTAATTTCCTGCTTTTAAACTCAGATAAAACTGAAGTTATTGTACTTGGCCCCACAAATCTTAGAAGCATGGTGTTTTCTCAATTTGCAATGCAACTGCTGCTTGTCATATTGTTTTGCGTGTTTTTTGTATTTGTATGCGTTTTACATATTTTACTGGTATTGTCTTCATTTGGATATGTTATGGCCACAGTTTTTTTGAAAAACGAATATTGCAGGACTAACTGTGTGCCTTTGTTTTGTGCTGTATCACTTCAGGCATTGTTATTTGGGCTTTTTATGGATTCCTTTGATGTGCAATGCAACAGAGAAAACAGAATAGAGAATTCATGAAATGTTAAACCTTTGGGTGTGCTGTGCCTCAAGCCACAGTGTGTTGCATCCTGAGTACATTTGAAGAAAACATGTTGGGAGTAAATACAGAAATCCCTTTGGAGCCTTTCTCACAATAAATATGAAGAAAAGCACTATGGAAGTTGTCTCACTACTGTTACAACGGTTAGTTTAGATTAATAACAATGCGGAAGAGGGTACTAACAAACAGCAATAAATGTGACACAGTGGCAGCGCACCAGATGATGATGTGCATGAAGGAAAACAATTCTGGTCAGACCTTGTCAAACGGAGTTACTATAAGTGGTCTTTTGTTGTCACAGCAGATTTACTACCATTAATATATAATACGTGGGAGCTACTTTTATGGTGCAGCGAAGATGTATCATTTTGAGAGCCTGCTTACAAATTTCTAGTTATTTTTTAAAAACTCAACATAAGTTGTCAATTATCTTGTTTAAAAAAATATGAAGTCTTTGCCAAGTGTTGCCTATCACAAGCATTTATATTATATCCAGAGAGTGAACTCAACAGTGATGAAGCTTTCATCCTTTTAAAAGTTTTTTTTATACTGTAGATTTAGTTACACTTTGAATCTGCAGTCTTGTTATATAATCAAACAACTGCAAGACAAATATTTCTGTGTTTTAATGGCTGATATCCACAAAGGGAATCTCAAATATATGTGGAACAAAATGACTCCCTGAAAATAGAAATTCAAGAGTCTTACTTTAAAAACTCTAATTTCCTGCTTTTAAACTCAGATAAAACTGAAGTTATTGTACTTGGCCCCACAAATCTTAGAAACATGGTGTCTAACCAGATCCTTACTCTGGATGGCATTACCCTGACCTCTAGTAATACTGTGAGAAATCTTGGAGTCATTTTTGATCAGGATATGTCATTCAAAGCGCATATTAAACAAATATGTAGGACTGCTTTTTTGCATTTACGCAATATCTCTAAAATCAGAAAGGTCTTGTCTCAGAGTGATGCTGAAAAACTAATTCATGCATTTATTTCCTCTAGGCTGGACTATTGTAATTCATTATTATCAGGTTGTCCTAAAAGTTCCCTAAAAAGCCTTCAGTTAATTCAAAATGCTGCAGCTAGAGTACTGACGGGGACTAGAAGGAGAGAGCATATCTCACCTATATTGGCCTCTCTTCATTGGCTTCCTGTTAATTCTAGAATAGAATTTAAAATTCTTCTTCTTACTTATAAGGTTTTGAATAATCAGGTCCCATCTTATCTTAGGGACCTCGTAGTACCATATCACCCCAATAGAGCGCTTCGCTCTCAGACTGCAGGCTTACTTGTAGTTCCTAGGGTTTGTAAGAGTAGAATGGGAGGCAGAGCCTTCAGCTTTCAGGCTCCTCTCCTGTGGAACCAGCTCCCAATTCAGATCAGGGAGACAGACACTCTCTACTTTTAAGACACCCTCTCTACTTTTAAGATTAGGCTTAAAACTTTCCTTTTTGCTAAAGATTATAGTTAGGGCTGGATCGGGTGACCCTGAACCATCCCTTAGTTATGCTGCTATAGACGTAGACTGCTGGGGGGTTCCCATGATGCACTGTTTCTTTCTCTTTTTGCTCTGTATGCACCACTCTGCATTTAATCATTAGTGATCGATCTCTGCTCCCCTCCACAGCATGTCTTTTTCCTGGTTCTCTCCCTCAGCCCCAACCAGTCCCAGCAGAAGACTGCCCCTCCCTGAGCCTGGTTCTGCTGGAGGTTTCTTCCTGTTAAAAGGGAGTTTTTCCTTCCCACTGTAGCCAAGTGCTTGCTCACAGGGGGTCGTTTTGACCGTTGGGGTTTTACATAATTATTGTATGGCCTTGCCTTACAATATAAAGCACCTTGGGGCAACTGTTTGTTGTGATTTGGCGCTATATAAAAAAAAAATTGATTGATTGATTGATTGACTGACGGCCGAGTGTCTACTGAATGCCATCCAGTGTGGCGGCAAAAATTATGGGCACAAATGTCGAGCAACCCGCTCACATACAGCACGAGAGCTACTGAAACTATCCAAAGCTACTGAGCTATCTAAAGTCAGGGTCTTTTAGTGAAGCTTAGGGCCAGTGGCTGGTGATCACCTTAATATTTCTTCTGTTTTTCTTGTTGCTTAATGCTAACAAATTATACCTTATTTTTTGTGTTTCTGCTGCCTGATTCTCTTTTTTTTTCCTCTCTGTTTGAGGTGCGGCTCCATCCAGAAGTGGGAGTGACTGTCTTCTTCTGCAGGCCTCCCGTCCTGTACACCAGGATGGACTCCCAAAATTTCTGTATATTTGTGTTGTAATTTGTGTTGGTAGCATAGCCCAAGCAGTGGGTCACCCCTTTGAGTCTGGTCTGCTTGCGGTTTCATCCTCAAATCATCATGTCATTTGAGTGCAGAACATAACTGCTTTCATATCTCTGAAGTAAACTGGATAAATAAATCAGAACCAACCCAATAAGAGCCTTGTAAGCCAGAGTCATCCAATGTGTATATTGCCTTAAATTCAAAGAAGGCATGGCAGCATGCAGCATTAAACATAATTTCCATTTCTGTGCTCTGATAAATAAATAAATAAATAAATAAGTAAACATAATGAATCCAGTTCGTGCAGCTCATGTGTCCAGCCGGTTCTGTGTATGTACATTGGGTGTGTGCTGACAGTGAGCGTTGAACTTACTTTCCACTTCTTTCCTCAGAAAAATAAATAAATAAACCAATAAACACAATGAATTCAGTTCAGGCAGCACGTGCACCCAGCCCCCTTGTGCACATGCATGTCAGGTTGGTAGCGGCCGGCTGCAGAGTGGAGTGGCAAGAGGCTGCTGGACAGTTCAGTTGCAAGTATGTGTCAACTACCAAATCTAGCGATGTGTGCACGCTGCCCCACGCCTGAGGCGAGGGGACAGTGAACGGTTGCAAACCTCATGATGAATTGCACAAATTTCCTCACGGATGCCATTACACTGTTTATGTTTCACCTAAGTCATACTTATCGCATAGCATGGTGCACAACCCCAAACATAAGCCAACAAGAAGCAAACTGCATCAGGAACTCAAACAAGGGTTTCATTAGTTAACGTCTCTATCATTTTGCAATTGGTCATTAATTTGTTAACCTTTAAAATATTAGAAAATATAGTTATGTCTGCAACCTGTCAGTTTAAAATGCTTAGATACGTATTTAACTTACTGTCATGCTTAAGAGAAAAAGACTCATTTCTCACTATTTGTGAAGCTGAAACTATGTTAGCGGATTTCTGTTAGAAATGGATCAAGCTGTTCATCATGATTGATTATCTGTTAATTGAATAATCAATTATGCCTTCCTATTAGCAGACACCAACGTATTGTGCATTTGTGTCTGGAAGGTTTACGTCTTCCACTGGGTCAGTGACCGTTGACAGGTCAGTGGCGTTGCAACCCACGACTTGAGCACACTTAAACGGAAGTGGCTGCTTAATATTGCAACAGCGCACTATTGTTTTATGTTCCCGGGCAGGACGGTAATGGAAAACAAAGCCTCACTTTGATTTTACGGTTCGAGGTTGTGATGAAAGGCATTGCGTTGTTTTCCAATATTCAATGTTCTGAGGGGAAAATAGATTCCATAAAGTGATTTTATAAGGGCATTGTCCCTCAGCCTTCACTGGGTTATCATCACCCTTTAAACAGGTCACAGCTTTTGTTGCTGCTTCTTCAATCAAATTGTTAGCATGTTTTTGAATGAAACAAGACCTGCCTATGTTTTGATGTTCTCTAAGTGCACAAGTATTATGGGCTCATCAGATTGTTTTCTAGAATGTGTTGCAAAACTGTTTCAGGGTGTAATAAGATTCCTCCCATCATGGTTACTTTTATCTTGCAAAAACTTTAAAAGGAGATGCAATATTGGCTCACTGTAATACAGGCTGATTCCTTTCCAGACACGCTGCCTGCTGGACAGACCTTTCTGCTGTTCTTGTCCATAAAATTGGCTCATAATCTTCCTCTCAGTTGAAGGTCTGCAGTGTCTTGGCTCATCTCTGCCTTTTTATTCAGTATCAGCTGCTGGAAGTTAATGGCTCTTCTTCAGGACTGTTTTACTGGTTCAACCCACCAGTGGAAGTGATGCTGTGCTACGGAGGCTGTGGTTTAACCTTCCATTATGACCCCAAGGTCAGTCGTGGCCATTTATTCTACAGCAGAGGTTCTCTAGGGTTGTCATCAGGACATGGCGGTGAGGTGTGTATGTGGTGGCTTCCACCGGCCCCCTCACCATCATCTTTACAGTGCTGGCAGCAGCTTTGCAGCAGCTCATGTCTGTCCTGTACTTGAGTGTACCTTTTGGGTGGTGGTGAGCTGAGAACAGCTGAGTTGGGATGAGGGACTTACTGTGGCATCTGCTAGAGTGGAATGGATGGGAGTTGACAAGTCATTTTGCCATTGGTGAGTGTGATTTTGTCTTTTTATTTTAATACAACTGTGGATTTAGTCAGAGTCTGTGGGTGAAAACAATAGACTGTTAAAAGACACTTACACAATGTTCTACACTTGTCCCAGTGTGAGTTTCTTGACACCAGACTGGTTCAAAAGGTCATCATTATTTACATGTCAAATTTTAAAATGTAAATGTTCAAAAGGTGGCCAGTGACTGGCAGCAGTTGTGTGTGTGTGGGGTTAAGTCTTAGCAGTGGTAGGGGAAACTAGGGGTGTACAGTATATGTGGTAGACAGCATAAATGATATAAATTTGCCCTAGAGATTTGGACTCCACCGACCAATCGTGATAATGCTTTTTGATGCAAGCACAGAAACCACAGAGCAGGAGGAGCTGATTCAAAACAAGTGGTACACACTTCAATGTTTTTTTGTGAATTTTATGGTTGCATTTGGTGCAAAAAATCTCATTTCCTCATTCAGCTCCATCTCGGGGCAGGAGAAGCAGAGAACCAAAAAAAAAACCATGACTTTCTATTAATTGGTGTAAATGCACAACCTAAGCCAATCAGGATCCCCAACCCATGTGGGGTGGGGTCTGAGGACTTTCTGGACAAAACAACACCAAGGGCAAACAAAAGTACTAACACCACCTCCAGCTGGACAGAAGCAGTAATGACAAAGTGTGAGGTCATGCCAATGTCCAAAATTACATGTCCAAGGTCTTGTTTTGGTCAGGAATTGTTTATCTGAGTGATACAAATATAATTTGTGTGACATCTTGTTGTATGTACATAGTTGTACAAAAAACCTAAAGCATTTCCTGCATTTTAATGTAAATAGTTGTATATAACTTTGTGTTTTGGCTATATTTACCTCCGCCAAGGAGGTTATGTTTTCGGTCGCGTTTGTTTGTTTGTCTGTCTGTTTGTCAGCAGGATAACTCAAAAAGTTTTGAACAGATTTTGATGACATTTTGTGGAGTGGTTGGAAATGACAAGAGGAACAAGTGATTAAATTTTAGTGGTGATCTGGATCACGATCCGGATCACGATGCTAACGCGTTAGCATGTCTATGGCATTTTCAATGTTAAAAGTTAGCATTAAGCAGTTGCAGATGTCATCACGTTCGGGTGCATTTGTTTTCAAATTGTAATATTTCTTGACTTTATTTTTGTTTATATATTAATAATCTAATGGTTATTATATACAATTTTACAGAAAGAGACAAAAAGAAATAGATCACTGTGCCAAGGAGGGAATCTCTTTAGGGTCAGTGACCCTATGGCCTTGTTTAGAGAAGTGTTTCATAAATGTTAAAAAAATTCATATATTTGCAATTTAGTTGAATAATAAATTGAATTTTGTCTTATTTGTTTTTGTCTATAAGCACATGCAATATCAATATCAGTGCTCAGATGACAGTAGCTTCTGGGAAAAGTGCAAGTTGCAATAAACTGTGATGCCAAGCGCTAAGGATACATGCTATCCAGTCACAGCAGATGAAACTTTTTTACTACTGAGCAAACATCATTGTTAGACTTTTTTAGGTTCAGTGATTCCACGGCGTGTAGATGTTATGGCGTCAGTGACCCCATGGCCTTGGCAGAGGTTTGCACTCTGAGTGCTTCTAGTTGTTCATGTTTTTAAAATTTACAAGTTATATTTGCATTGTAAATTTATATTGTGATATATACCATTACCGTGAATGCTTTCAATTATTCCGCAATATGAATTTTAGGCCATATCACCCAGCCCTAGGGGAATCTCTCCATGTTCTGCATTGTCAGGAGGCTGTGCGTTTCATGTTGAGGTAGCAGCATACTTTATCTGATGGCCTGTGTGGATTGTCACAGGACCTAAAGCTCAGGTTTTGATGCTGCAAAGGAAGAGGGAGCACCTCACAAAGTCTGTAACTTCCAATTTCTGACAACATGACAACTGCACCTGTCTTTTGTGCTCATTGGCCAGGTGTTTGGTGGTGGCAGTTGACAGCAGGACATTTTCTTTTTCATCTTCAAGGCATGTATTGAACTTGGTGTCATTTACATAATTTCTTTTGCTGACGCACACAAGTACCATCCATATGTGCTATGCATATCTATCCTGCTGACCTGAATAAAGGACTTGTCTCTCTGGAAAAGAATGACTGATTACCTAGATTGCCACAAATACAGAGGTATTAGTCTGGCCTCAGTAGTAGGGAAAGTACTTTCAAGAATTGCCCAGTTACTTGGTGCACATGGAAAAGAGCAGTCTACCTTCATGTCCAAGAAATCAGACATCAACCACATCCTCGCAATGTGAGAACTTCCTGAACAAATGTGCAAATAATGGACATGCTTATGTGTAGGCTATGTTGATTTTGGCAAAGCATTTGTTTCATTTGACATCCTGAGGGCAACATTCAGAAAATATGGGACATATTGATTGTGGGATCCCTAATTAGTTGCTGGACATGACAGCCAGCCTATACACAGGTACTGTGAGTGCTGTTCAGAGAGGGAGCAGAGTTTGACTTCCTCTTAGTTAAATGTGGAATTCTTATTGATGTTGTCTGACCCCTACTCTGTTAAGTGCTTGCATGGCCTGGGTGTTGGGTAGGGTTGTGGAGTCTATCAAGTTGGGTGCTTTATCAGTGAGGAAACATTTATTAACCTTGAATTTACAGATGATTCAGTGAATGCCTTAATTGCAGGAGTTGAGAAGCTTGAGAAGTACTTGAGAGACAAAGTGTCGATGTTTGTGATTGTCCAAGCCAAGACTGAGATGTGGGGTTTCCCTGACTTCCTGCATTTCTCCATCAGAAATGCATGTGCATGTGGAATGTTTAACTTGTAGGTATACTTGCTTATTTAGGTAGTGACATTCATAAAGGGAGAAGCCAAAAGAGGTTGTTAGTGAGTCACATTCATGTCTCTGGATCCTTTACCTTTAAGATCTAGAAGGTATTTGTAAATCTGATACCTTTGCTGGGGAGTAAATGGTATTTAGTTTCCAGTTGTTTCCTAAGGCAACGATTGAATGCCTTTGGTATTATGTCTCTGTTGAGGATCCTTGCATGATGCTTGTGTTGTGAGGGAACGTCAACTATGGCATTATGGCCATGTGGTGTACTACTTTGGGCATGATCCAGTCCTTTCCCAGTTGCTGTGACCCTAAAGAGTGATGCCCCTCCATAGAGTTTCAGCAACTGGAAAAGGTCTAGTGGAAGGAGGTCTAGTGGGAGGTGGGATGACCAGTTGTTTGCCAGAGTGGGTGCGACCCAAGACCCAAAGCAATTCTATAATGTGGTGGATGCAATGTTGCTCAGTCCCAGTGCATGCTCTGAGAATGAACGACAAAATGACCAATCATATCCTCCAACACCCTCATGTAATAGAAGCTTTTCCCCCATGAGGACAGGTTGATCAGTTTGGGTATCTAAAAACAGTAGCTGGAGTCTTTTCCAGCATGACAGTCAGACAGGATTTTGCACAATTTTAATTTGGTTTTGTATGCCACTGCCTGCAAACAAAAAAGGTTATATGTGGTAATGCCAGTCTTAGGAAAATTTGTTGTCAGCCATTTTGGGCTTAATGTAAAATTTTACTATTTTTGGGAGCTAGCCTTTAATATGTAGAGGTCATGTAATTATCTCACTTTGCTTTAAATGCAGTAATCTTTGTGATGGCTGTGTATGCTTCATCTGATATCTAAATAAAGTTGTGTTGTTTCTCTAACTTTGTATCCTCCTTTGGCAGCATTAGGTTTGACTTATCAGTTTGAACTTAAAGCTGATGATGGCATTTCTACCTTTGATAAGAAATGGAATGCTGCTACAGGGACCATTTATTTCATGTATCAGCAGTGATCTAGCAAACTGATAGAAATTACTGCCAATATGTTTCTCTCTACCTATGCACTGTGATTTATTTTTCCTGCCAGAGTGTGCAGTTGCTGCTGAGCCACAAAATCTGGAAAGGCTATAATGATAAAATGATGGAGAACTGTTATGCCCAGTCTACAATTCAGCAAAACAGTTTGGTATTAGTTTCTAATGTAATGATGATTCTGATGAAGAGGAGCTGATCCAGCTGTGAGTTCCGCTTAACAGTTCATGACAGGCAGAATAAAGAAGTGGGAATGAGAAAGCAACTGAATTAAGTTGTCATGTCAAATGAAAAATAAATAAATGAATAAATTGTTTTTGAAGAACAGTAAGTCCCTTTGGCTGCTTCTTTGTTTTCACTTGGGGTCGTCACAGCAGATTTTCAATTTCAATTTATTTCATTTAATATAGTGCCAAATCACAACCAAGCTGCCTCACACAAGTAAGGTCTAACCTTAAAAACCCCTAGAGCGAGCACACAGGTGACAGTGATAAGGAAAACACTCCCTCTGATCATTTGAGGAAGAAACCTCAAGCAGACCAGACTCAGAGGGGTGACCCACTGCTTAGGCCATTCTAACAGTTTTACAAAGCTGAAGAAACAGAAAACAGGAAATCAAAACATCTGCTGCATCAGTTAGCTGGAAAAACCACACCTAAAGTATAATTCATCAGCAGTAAATCAACAGGAAAGCAGAGAAAATGCTAAGGTGATTGCCGGCCGCTAGCCCGAATATTCACTAACAGACCCAAAATTTAGATCAAGTTGAGGCCAAGACCTGTTCTGTTACTGATAAAATGAATTTAAAGGGTTTGGAGTCATAGTTCCATACTATGCTTGTATGCTAGCCATACGAGAAGGACAATAAATCCATCTTAAGTCTGGACTTGTCTCTGCAGAATCAGACTGTTTTATCTCCACAGGGAGATCATTTGACAAAACAGGGGTACGATAAGAAGGCTCTGTGGCCCCCAGACTTTTTATTCACCCTAGGAACACAAAGTAGTCCACCATATAGGTCCAGTGATGATCTGTATGTTGATTTGGCACGTTTTATGCTGGCTACAAGTCCACATTGCATGGAGAAAGTGGCAGGAGTGGAGTTTGAAACAGGAACCTGAAACCACTTGGCCACCACTCCTGCGGTGACAGTAATGGAAATATGTTAAGAAAATTATAGTAACTCACTGACACTTGGTAGAAGGTCACTGACAGCACAGGAAAATACAGCAGAGTGTACACGAGAGCCAGCGCTTTCTGTGAACTGCAGGTGAATAATTTGAACAATCAATTAATCCTTAATTGTTGAACATTTGTGAAAGTTCATTATACTGCATATGCTGTCATATTACAAACTCATGTAACCAGTCAGTCAACAACAAAATCCAATTATGACATCACACAATTTTCAAGTGTATCAGACTCATTTTACATTTTCTAAGTCAAAATATCAACAAAAGGAGCACAGAGAGGGTGCCGTACCCGCACCTTACATTTGACATGTGGATGAGTGACACCACCTTTCAAGGTTATCCATGATAAGCAATCATGTAACCAATAGATAGGTGATTTCATAACTTCATGTTTAACAGCAATCATAGTTGTTTCTTTAAATGCATTAATGGCACTTTAAACATTAATAACCAGTCAAAAACTATTTTCTATGTAAACATTCTGTGTAGAGAATGAAGCAACAGTCTCTCTGTCTTCTGAGCTTTTCTGTCCTGTTTACATTCTCCATCTGGTCACGCATAGAATTTTCATGTATTAGATTTCTATGTGAACACATTTAGTGTATGGGAGTCCTGCCCCTGTCAGACTATTGCACCTCCCCATGTTTATAAAGAGAAAGCAGTACTCACGACTCACAGCATAGTAGTTGCATTTTTTCGAAATGGTGGATGGCAGTAAGTTGACAGAAATACATTCAAAACTTACATTTTGAGGCTAAAAAATGCATGTAACCAAGTATATGGTCAGTCAAAGAATACATATAGGCCTACCTTTTCCCACACAGAGAGCTGCTAGAGCTCTTAATGTGCCCCAACTGCCATTTGTTCTGCTCATTGTGGAAGAGGGAGGATTGAGGAGAAGTGGCTGAGAAGGGAAGCTTTGTTTGTGTACTGAGGTGAGGTGCAAGTCTACCATCTAGTGGCAGGAAAATCACTTTCAACCGTTTCCCCAGACAAGCCAGTGGTGGGCACAGCTAACCAAAAAGTTAGTTTTGATAACCATTAATCCGCTAACTGAAAAGTTATCTTTTACAACGTTAAACCGATAAACTGGTAAAAAATTTATCGGAAGTTACAGATAACCGATGACTGATAACTTTTAGTATTTATTTGCACACGGCCACATCAGATTACACTGTCGGCTTCTGATAAACCAGTTTCATTTTAACCCTCTGGGGCCGACGCCATCATATACGATGGCTGAGACCAAGCTTTACTAAATTATAAATAACTTTTTAATGATATGAGATAGAAACTTACTTTATCTTTGCTGAAAAATTAACTCTGCGGACTTTCGAGCCAGCTGTCAGCCATCTTTGTACTCCTCATAGAAGCTGTGTGATGGCGTGTGCAATATGAGTGTCCAGTCGGAATTGGTTCACTGTCACATGGTTTTCCAAAATCCAATTGTAGGGCAGATTTACCTCACGTGATAAACCAAAGATCATTTTTTAGCCATGATGTGTTACTAGTTGGCCCGCTTGAATAGCCATCTGGCTGTTTGCGCCAATGCACCCTGCGCCATCAGTGAAAGTGAGCAGTCGGAGGGCCTCTGATGACAATCTCCCGTACTCAAACACAAATTGTGTGAGTTTTAGAGATGCTCCACTCCTCATTACCTGTGAATGTTATTGAATAAGCCTGTGGCAAGTGCTCTCGCTCCGGCATAAAGCACTGTTTACCATATCAATGGAGCGAGGGGGGAGGGCCGCTCCTCAGAGTGTAAATGGGCCAAAGTGTCAAAGCTGCTGTCAGAGCAGGACAGAACACCCCAAAACACAGTAGAAGTTTGTGATGTGACTTTTGTGCAATAGCAGACAGAAATTGCTTGGAGATGAAGACAAACAAAACGCATAGACCAGTTTGTATATATTGTTCAAAATGTGTACAGTCTTTCACACAAGAGCCCAAATTACCTTTATAAAGTGTCAAAACAGTTGTTTATTATAGTTTACTGTGTTTTGAATAAATGTGTGTGGAAAATTATTTTCCGTTTTACTTTTACTTTCTTATTTCTGATTGTACTAAAACACAACTATGGCATATATATTCTGAAAGTACAGGTTGTCCTGAAAAAAAGAGACAGAAAACTTGATTGTGGGATGCAGGGAGAGCTGTTATCAGCAATAATAAAACATTTATGCCAGGCGAGTGAACTGTCCAAAAAATGCCCTCGGACCCCGGAGGGTTACGCGCCGCAGGGGCTGCTGGGTAAATTCAAAGATCAAGTCATTCCCAGGCCTCCCCCTCTAGCTGCCACCTTATCGTGGTGGGGGAGTTTGCGTACCCAGATGATCCTAGGAGCTATGTTGTCGCTCCCTGTAGGGTCTCCCAAGGCAAACAGGTCCTAGGTGACGGGTCAGACTAAGGGCAGCTCAGAACCTCCATGACCAGTAAAAGATCAAGGACCGAGACGTCGCCCGGTATGGCGGAGCCGGGGTCCCACCCTGGAGCCAGGCCTGGGGTTGGGGCTCGAGCGCAAGCGCCTGGTGGTCGGGCCTTAGCCCATGGGGCCCGGCCGGTCTCAGCCCGAAAGAGCGACGTGGGCCCGCCCTCCTGTGGGTTCACCACCTGCAGAGGGGGCCATGGGGGTTGGGTGCAGAGAGGATTGGGTGGCGGTCGAGGGCGGGTGGCCCGGCGGCCCGGTCCATGCTCACAGCCCCTGGCTGTTGGGATGTGGAATGTCACCTCGCTAGGGGGGAAGGAGCCTGAGCTTGTGCGGGAGGTTGAGAGATACCGACTAGAGATAGTCGGGCTCACCTCCACGCACAGCTTGGGCTCTGGTACTCAACTCCTGGAGAGGGGCTTCATTTTTCTTGCGTCGCCCACAGGGAGAGGCTGGGGTCGCATTGCTTATTGCTCCCCAGCTCAGTCGCCAAGTGTTGGAGTTCACTCCGGTGAACGAGAGGGTCGCGTCCCTATGCCTTCGGGTTGGGGACAGGTCTCTCACCATTGTCTCGGCCTACGGGCCGAGCAGCAGTGCAGAGTACCCGACCTTCCTGGAGTCCCTGGGAGGGGTACTAGATAGCACTCCGACTGGGGACTCCATTGTTCTCCTGGGGGATTTCAACGCCCACATGGGTGGTGACAGTGAGACCTGGAGGGGGGTGATCGGGAAGCATGGCCTCCCCGATCTGAACCTGAGTGGTGTTCAGTTGTTGGACTTCTGTGCTAGTCACAGTTTCTCCATCACGAACACCATGTTCGAGCACAAGAGTGTCCATAAGTGCACGTGGCACCAGGACACCCTGAGCCAGAGGTCGATGATCGACTTTGTAGTCGTATCATCTGACCTTCGGCCACGTGTCTCAGACACTCGAGTAAAGAGAGGGGCAGAGCTGTCGACAGCTCACCACCTGGTGGTGAGTTGGATCCGCTGGGAGGGGAGGAAGCCGGTCAGACCTGGCAGGCCCAAACGTATCGTGAGGGTCTGCTGGGAACGACTGGCGGAACCCTCTGTTAGCGAGGTCTTCAACTCCCACCTCCGGGAGAGCTTCTCCCAGATCCCGGGGGAGGTTGGAGACATGGAGTCCGAGTGGACCATGTTCTCCACCTCCATTTTCGATGCAGCTGCTCGTAGCTGTGGTCGCAAGGTCTCTGGTGCCTGTCGCGGTGGCAATCTCCGAACCCGGTGGTGGACACCGGAAGTAAGGGATGCCGTCAAGCTGAAGAAGGAGTCCTACTTATCTTTGTTGGTAGGTGGGACCCCAGAGGCAGCTGACAGGTACCAGCAGGCCAAGCATGCCGCAGCCCGTGCAGTCGCACAGGCAAAAACTCGGGTCTGGGAGGAGTTTGGGGAGGCTATGGAGGAGGACTATCGGTCGGCATCGAAGAGATTCTGGCAAACCGTACGACGCCTCAGGAGGTGGAAGCAGCTCTCCGCCAGCACTGTTTACGGTGCGGGTGGGGAGCTGTTGACCCTGACTGGGGATGTTGTCGGGCAGTGGAAGGAGTACTTCGAGCATCTCCTCAATCCCATCGTCACGTCTTCCGAAGAGGAAGCCGAGAGTGGGGACTCTTCCATTACAGAGGTCAGACGTTTCCTGTAGTTCTTGACCAAGTTTTCACACACTGCAACAGGGATTTTGGTCCACTCCTCCATACAGATCTTCTCCAAATCTTTCAGGTTTGGAGTTTCAGCTCCCTCCAAAGATTTTGTATTGAGTTCAGGTGTGGAGACTGGCCAGGCCACTCCAGGACCTTGAAATGCTTCTTACAGAGCCCCTCCTTAGTTGCCCTGGCTGTGTGTTTGGGGTCATTGTTATGCTGGAAGACCCAGCCATGACCCATCTTCAATGCTCTTACTGAGGGAAGGAGGTTGTTTGCCAAAATCTCGCAATACCTGACCGCATCCATCCTCCCTTCAATACGGTGCAGTCGTCCTCTCCCCTTTGCAGAAGAGCACCCCCAGAGTATGATGTTTCCACCCCCATGCTTCACAGTTGGGATGGTTTTCTTGGGGTTGTTTTCATTCTCTATTCTCTTCACATGTTCCGAAGAGGAAGCAGAGACTGGGGACTCGGAGGTGGACTCATCCATTACCCAGGCCGAAGTCACCAAGGTGGTTAGAAAGCTCCTCGGTGGCAAGGCTCCTGGGGTGGATGAAATCCGTCCTGAGTACCTTAAGTCTCTGCATGTTGTGGGACTGTCTTGGCTGACACGCCTCTGCAACATTGCATGGCAATCGGGGACAGTGCCTCTGGATTGGCAGACCGGGGTGGTGGTCCCTCTGTTTAAGAAGGGGGACCGGAGGGTGTGTTCCAACTATAGGGGGATCACACTCCTCAGCCTCCCCGGTAAGGTCTATTCCAGAGTACTGGAGAGGAGAATTCAACTGATGGTCGAACCTCGGATTCAGGAGGAGCAGTGTAGTTTTCGTCCTGGTCGTGGCACACTGGACCAGCTCTACACGCTCCATCGGGTGCTCGAGGGTTCATGGGAGTTCGCCCAACCAGTCCGCATGTGTTTTGTGGATCTGGAGAAAGCGTTCGACCGTGTCCCTCGGGGCACCCTGTGGGGTCCGGGGCCCTTTGCTAAGGGCTATCCGGTCCCTGTACGACCGCAGCAGGAGCTTGGTTTGCATTGCCGGTAGTAAGTCAAACCTGTTTCCAGTGCACCTTGGCCTCCGCCAGGGCTGCCCTTTGTCACCGGTTCTGTTCATTATTTTTATGGACAGAATTTCTAGGCGCAGCCAGGGTGTAGAGGGGGTCTGGTTTGGGAACCACAGAATCTCGTCTCTGCTGTTTGCGGACGATGTGGTTCTGTTGGCTTCGTCAAATCAGGACCTTCAGCGTGCACTGGGGCGGTTTGCAGCCGAGTATGAAGCGTCCGGGATGAAAATCAGCACCTCCAAATCCGAGGCCATGGTTCTCGACCGGAAAAAGATGCTTTGCCCTCTTCAGGTCGGTGGAGTGTCCTTGCCTCAAGTGGAGGAGTTTAAGTATGTCGGGGTCTTGTTCACGAGTGAGGGACGGATGGAGCGTGAGATCGATAGACGGATCGGTGCAGCATCTGCAGTGATGCGGTCGCTGTATCGGACTGTCATGGTGAAGAGAGAGCTGAGTAGGGGGGCAAAGCTCTCGATTTACCGATCGATCTACGTTCCGATCCTCACCTATGGTCATGAGATTTGGCTCATGACCAAAAGGACGAGATCGTGAGTACAAGCAGCTAAGATGAGTTTCCTCCGCAGGGTGGCTGGGCGCTCCCTTAGAGATAGGGTGAGGAGCTCGGTCACTTGGGAGGAGCTCGGAGTCGAGCCACTGCTCCTCCACGTCGAAAGGAGTCAGTTGAGGTGGCTCGGGCATCTTTTCCGGATGCCCCCTGGACGCCTCGCTGGAGGGGTGTTCCGGGCACGTCCCACTGGGAGGAGGCCCCGGGGAAGACCCAGGACACGCTGGAGGGACTACATCTCTCAGCTGGCTTGGAAACGCCTTGGGGGAGGAGCTGGGGGAGGTGTGTGTGGATTGGGAGGTCTGGGTGACTTTGCTTGAGCTGCTGCCCCCGCGACCCGACTCCGGATAAAGTGGAAGATAAATAAATGGATGGATGGATGGAAGGCATTCCCAGGCATCTTTCAAAAGAAGTAAAACACAGTATTACAACTCACACTTTATCTCAGTATTATATACACCGTCATTTACGAACTAAAAGCTGCTGCTTTTTTCACACGCTTTGAACCCTGCGGCTTCAACAACTGAAATACGTCCATTACTGCATTGACTGGCAGAGTAAATGATATGTAGTAAATATAAATTCTTAGCTGATAGTTTCAGTGGGATTCATTAAATTCTGAAGAAAATAATAATCCACATAAAGCATCCTGATTATCCAAAACGGTGTCTAAACGGTGAAAAAAAGTCCCTCTGTAACACAGCTGTGCCATGAGATCTCCTGTCTCCCACCAAGTCTTGGCAATTAAATTATCCAGTGAGCCACAAAGAAATAAAATAAAATAATGTTAAAATTAGTCTGTTTTGTTTCTGTGTTAAGCGGATGGTAACACTGTAAAGCCCAGGTTACACATAGACGGTTTTGTCGGCGGGCAGTACGTAGACCGAAGTTTGCGGTAGTTCCGGCTGTTTTTGCGGTGGAAAGGGGCGGAGCATTTCACCGCCGTTTTGAGCGCCATACTAGGCGCAAATGCGCGGATAAAACGCCGCTAAATCCGCCGAATAAAGTGACGTTTTGACGCCGTAGCATCTGGCACACGTCAGGCAACGGGGGTTAATACCCAGTTCTATCCTTTACAATCGCAGGTTAAGACTCGCGTGAGAACGGCGGTGTTCTGTTGCCGCCGATAATGCCCTGTGTACCGCTGGATTTATCCAGGCAAATCCTGCGTTACTCCAGGAACTTTTGCATATAGGCATCACCCCCAGAGTATAATAGGCTGAAGCAGCTGTCACTTCAGGGGGAGGGAGCTCATCTCTCAGCCTTTTATTCTCCTTTCCTTTTCCCCTCCTCAACGTGTTGCTCATCTCCACTACAGGGCTCTCCTCTGCTTCTGAACCAGACCTCTTGGTAAGTCCTTGCCGCTGCCAATTTTCTTTTAGGAGGCATACTGGAGCTTCTCTGCAAAAATATCTGGAGCTGGCCGTGAGTGAGAGGCCTGCATGCAGCGCGCTAGCGTTTTTATATTGACCGCCGCCTGTTGGCCGTTTGGAACGCCGTTAACCGGGAGGTGGCGTTTAGAACGACGTACTGTCCGCTAGCGCCGCCGTTTTGTCTGCCTCTGTCGCCGGTTAAAACGCCGTTGAGGACGCCGATGTGGGCTCTATCGCCGTTTTACACGTCGTTGGTTAGGGATACAACGCCGGCCGCCAATTACAGCGGTGTAAACTGTGGCACTACAGGAAGGAGCAGGATGACACGGCGATTAAAAAGTATCAAACGCCATTGTTTGCGTCGTCTCCGTCGTCACGCGAATTCTCCGGGAGCGCTCCCGGAATTATTCAACATGTTGAATAATTTTTTCGACGATTCCCGGTAAAGCCGGAACTAAGCCACACCCCCTAGTGCCGGCGTTGACAACGGCGTTTGATCCTTAAGACGGCCAAAAACTCTTCCGGCACGCTTCCAGGAGCTCTTACTGTCTATGTGTAAACGGGGCTTAAGGTTCAAAGTGAACATGAACTACACTACCCACAATGCGCCCTGTGTCGACTGGCCAATCACGTCTTTCAAAACACTAAATCTGAGGTACATTATCTTGCTGCATGGACAGATAATTTCATTTGACAACATGTCTTGAGTTAAGATTGTTAAATCTAGAAATACGCATGTCAAAGACATAGAATAAGAAATTAACCCTAAAAACAAGAAGATGACTAACACTAACACTTCTAAATCTAAAGTTTTTTTAAAATAATTTACAGTGTATCAAGATAAAAAAAAGAGCTGTAAATCATAGCTGCAATTCATACTGACTTATTTCACTTAACAAATGAAAAGTAGCTGCATTATAATGTCAGATATATCAGTTTCTGAGTGAACTTTCGGTGGTTCCAGTTCATGTCACTTCAAGTGGAATTGTTTTCATGTGAGCCAGCCAGTATGAGGAGCACCAGCGCTTTGTTTTTTAATTTAACACTAGAGAATGACATTCACTCTGCATTCACCGTATATTTGTATTCAAACAGCACTGCTAACATTCTGATTACTGCTGCAGAGAAGGTCTTCTAACTGGCCTATAGGGTTAGTCAAGTAGCATGCAGCAGCACCGAAGAAAATGAGATACATACATTATGAATGGTTTCGAACAAAGACGTGCTCCTCAAATTATTCCATGAATTACTCGAGTTATGCTGGGAAGGTGCACAAAAGTGTTCAAGCAGAGGTTAGTAATAATATATTGTGGAGCTGCAACAGTCTGTTATTTCTGTATAAGTACCTTGTAGAGTGACACTGTGTCCTGAGTCTGGTCTGGTTACTTACATACTGTGCTACAAAAAAAAAGGCAAACAACTATTAAAATAACAAAATCCACAACCAGCCTTCTCAGTAACTCAGCGAGTCAGAGGCTAATGGTCTACATCGAAGTATAAGCTCCACAGGTGGCCCCAGAGAGGCTTGAGTCCGTGGTACATTAAAGCCCCCTGAGACGAGCATGCCTTTGATTCACACACTAGCACGACCTGTGTTGTGCTAGAGAGTAAACTTGAAGTCTAAAAAAAAAAAACAAAAAAAAAACTGGGTGGCGCGGGCCCCTCCTGCTGCGGCCTTCACCCACTTTGCCTCAATTCGGATGATGGACTGCTTCAAGTTTAGAGCACATAAACAATGTCAAATGTATATGTATTGTCTTTAATTTTGATGTGTGCCATTATTATGGTAAACAAGTAATAATTGTGGATTAATTGCTGTAGCTTGTCTGAGGTAATTGGAGTGTAAACGTAATTGCCCTTTTTGGGATCAATAAAGTTGTCTGAAGTCTGAAGTCTAAACTTGTGCAGACAGGATGCGAGGGGGCGCCGGCGTGTGCTATTGCGCACAGAGAATTTTGAAATGTTCAAAAACAATCCTTTACGCATAAATGTCGTGCTACGTGGTGCCTTCTAATCACCAACATGACGTGCAGCTCATCAAATCGAGTAAAGAAGTGAACAGGGCGAGTGGTGATGTCAACGGATCGCATCAGAGTGCACCTCGTCTGAAGGATTATAACAAGAAGTTAGATGGCTCAAAATGCTTTCTGCAGCTCGTTAGGCACGTGCGTGAACATCTGAAGCTGAAGCGGTACTCTGTGATTCAGGAAGTGATTAGAGCCGTATTCAACGGCCAATTTGCAGAGAAAATGATTAATCCAGCACAACATAATTATTTTATATACACAGCGTCCAGCGCACAGCAGGTGGCAGGCAGTGGAACAAAGGATGGTGTCCAGCTGGGAACACAGCGGGTCGGATTGTCACAGCGGCGGGTGTGCAAGTGCGTGAATCAAAAGTCATGCTTGTGTCAGGGGGCCTTTACCAAAACCTTTTGACATGAATTACTAAGTAGAAGTTACATGATTATTCCCGGTCACCTAAAGCTAAAGACAAACCAGCAGGGGATCTTTTAATCACCATATCTTTCACCACAGATATTGCATTGATCATAATCATCATGATGTTCCACCGCACCTATTTCGCTTTTTAACTGCCATTTGTGATCGCTGCTTCCCTTTAATACAGTGTGTGTGTCTGTGTGTGTGTGTGTGTGTGTGTTTGTGTGTGACAGGGGGACATTTTACTTTAGAATCAGAATCAAATTTATTGGCAAGTAAGATCTCACATACGAGGGATTTGATTTGGTGTCATTGGTCCGTAAACAACAATAAAACTAAACAACTAAACTGTTGATACAGCCAAAGTGTTTGACAATTTTAATGGCTACATACAGAGATACAGTAATACAGTCTCACTGCACAGCATGCCAGCAGTTAACCCAGTGCTTGCGCAATCCAAGGTGAGACAGCTGACTGCTGCCTCACTGCACATCTCTGCTCAATATTTGAACAGTAAATGTGAAAATTCAGCAATTTTGAATAAAAAATGAATGCTGATGAAGTTAAAATTAAAATAACTTTATAGTACAAATCACTGGATAAATGTAACCATTTATTTTTTCATTTTACATTTGTTTTCTTTCCATGATGACAGGTGAGGCACAGCCTCCCCCTGCCTCCCCTGACCGCACGTCACTGCTAATTAGACTTACCGTATTTTCCGGAGTACAAGCTGCTACTTTTTCACATGCTTTGAACGCTGCGGCTTAAACAGGCTTTACAGACTTTCTCATAAATCGAAATACGTCAGTTGAAGCTGTCCATTAATTGGCTGAAAACTGCTTCCTCATGCGGCATAAATTCACACACGCAATGAATATAAAGACTTACCTGTTAGTTTTAGTGGATTCTTCAAGACGTCCTGAAGAAAACGACATCTGAAAATACTTTAATTTCAGTCCCTCTGGCACTTTGCGCTACAGTTGCGCCTCCATCAGATCAGTCAGTGGAGCCTTCCCCCACCCCACCAGGTCTCGTCTTTGCACCACATGTTGGAAAAGTCACAGCGCCTTGTCTCATTTAACATAGATACCAGGCGATCCTGGCTGTATGAAATGACATTACCTAATGATCCACTAAGAAAAAAAACTTAGTTCTCTGTGTGGAGCAGAGATGCTGTGCTACACCATGCGTGCACTGGATGATGTGCGCATGGTTAAAAAAAGCATTTACGGTACATATTTAATTAAAAGTTAAAAATCTTTCTAACATCTTTCTGTGTAAATATCTCATGTTATAATGTGGAGACCTGCGGCTTATAGACAAGTGCGGCCTATTTATGTACAATTTCTTTTTAAAATTTGTGGGTGCAGCTTATATTCAGGTGCGCTCTATAGTCTGGAAATTACGGTATTAAAAATACTAAAACTAATATTTCAAACAAATATCAGACACTTTTAAAAATTGCAGGTTAAGTCAATGAAAAAACTAGGTGGAGAATTCCTATAAAATATTGCAGAATATTAATTGCTTTATTTAGTTTTAGTGAAAAAGATTAATATAACTGTAAATACTGCACATGGCTGTTTATGGTGTAGAACGCATAGCTCATTCTCCAGCTAAGGGATTATGGGATTGTATGCCAGTTTCTCTTGTTGTGAAAGTGTAGGTACACGGACCCACAACAGGGGGCGTAATCAACGGACAATGGAGAAAGGTGAATAACAAGTTTTACTGTTGTGAAACGAGCACAACGAATACAACAATTAACAATTTGGGGTCGAATCCGCTGGTGTCGTGTGGGCAGGCTCGAAGGTAGGAGACGTCCGTCTCAGTCGAACCGGAACCACCCAGATCTCCTCTGCCACCGAACCCTGGAAATACTGGAACCGCCAAGTCCCGAATTCCCAGGTGGCCACTGCCTCCGCTCGTCGGATCCGGTACTGCTGGCGGGAGAGAGCAACAACACACAGGTGTGGATGCGACAGCACCCAGTAACGGAGAGGGGAAGAGCCGCCTCCACCTCTTGTCAATATATAGCAGGAAGGTGAGTACTTATCCAAGCAATTTAGCTATCAGTAGTCAGCAGTCCTGAAAAGGTTTAACAAGTTTTAGCTGGTTATTCAGAATATGAATGCAGAGAACGTTACCTCAGTCTTAAGGCGATATCTCGGCACTGAGGTGGAGACGCCGTCCTGATGATATACCCCCGTGCTGAGTGGAGTCAGCTGTGTCCAGTAATGGGTGACAGCTGTCACCCTGACTGCTCTCGTAAGGCGGCGGCGCCCTCTGGTGCCTGGAGCCCGCACTCCAGGCAGGGCGCCCTCTGGTGGTGGTGGGCCAGCAGTACCTCCTCTTCAGCGGCCCACACAACATCTCTTATCTGTTTGTTTGTCACTGAGCAAGAGGCTGAACCCTCACATTGCTTCATACTTGGTATGGCATTAATCTGGATTTGGTCCATCGCTCGTAGAAATATCCACAGGTGCTGAATGATAGGATTAGTGCTCCAACCATTGTATAAATGTCCACCCAATTTTAAACTGTGCTGTGGTAGAGACTGGTGTGGTGCTAATGTGCCATTCCGTTAGGATGCAGGAAAAAGTATTATATAAACAGATGAAATTAAATTTGGTCAAGGTTAAAATAGGGCAACACAGTGGTGCAAGAGGTTACTGTATTTGATGCATCCAGAACAAAAGGTTCCCCGTTTATGGGCCACCTATGCCTCATTCCCCATGTGCAGTTGTATCAGAAAAAGCTGCTGGTGTAAAACTTGTTTAAAATAATGTGAATCCATACTGGATCTGCAGTGGCGACTCCAAGCAAATTGGGAGCAAGCAAAGAAAAGATTTCCTCTGGAATGTTATAGTCCTGGATGAAACAAGTGCAAAAAAAAAAAAAAAAATGGCTCTAATATTTCATTTGATTTATTTATTTTTGTGTGTGTGTTACTCTGATCTTTTAAGGAATTATAGCAGCTTTAATAAACAGAATGGCAACTAAACAGTCACGGCTACATGGGCCTGGTGGGTTTTTATTGCCATCCGATAGATGTATTGGTTGGCTGACATATAATATCAGCTAATATGAGCCTTTCACAAACGTTTTAGTATGGGCATTATTTTTGCCCATATGAAACCATTTATTTGAATAAAATATGCAGGAAAACATTTTGGCTTTTGGAAATGTTGTCATTACATAGGTTTGCCAGCAGAGAGCTCTCCAACAGCATTGTTTACAGTATTGTCAAGCATGGCTGGGACCCCCAGCACCCCTTGGTCATGTTAGCTACAAGAGACAGAGGAAAACCAACAAGCTGCCATTCATTTTCAGAGTGGACATCTTACAGCAACAAGAGACATGTTGTCACTTTGCCACTACCTAGGCAGGGCCAAAATAAGTGTACAGGCTTTTTTTGTGTGTGTGCAAATGCTGTATGATGTGACATGGTGAGTGTCGTAATTTTATTTTTTTTACTTACTAGTATCGGTATCTGTTCCAAAAACCCCTGGTTTTGGTCTCTAGTTTTTATGTTTCTTGAGCCCCAAGGGTTAAAGATCGCAGAAGGTAATGTTTGATCAGTATTAGAAGGTGTACTGAGTCTCATGGCAGGTGTCATTGGTTCTGAGGATATTTTAAAAGTAATCTTAACTTGTAAACCTTCTGTGTGAACCCCCATTTGGTCAAAAGTGACAGAAGATGGTAACTATTGTCACAAAATGTTGAAGATTCAAAAATGCAAAACTATTGCAGATAATAGATTCATTTAATCTTTTTCATATCTTCACACCCTTATGGGGTCACCAGAAATGGCATTTTAAGTAACGTATAATGATTACTAAATATCATAACCTGCAAATGTGTGACACATTTGTGACCTGCTGATCTCAGAAGCTTCTCATCAGGTACCCCAAGATATAAAATCACTCATCTGTCTTAAAATTGTGGAGTGACATCTGATCAGCTTTGCTCTAGGGGGTTATTAAAGTTTGATGTAATCTTAACCATGGGGAAGCACTTAATGAGAATAAAAATGTCTTAAATGTTGTGGTCTTATGACCTTTTTTGATGGGCAGGTCTAAGACTTTCAAATGAATACCCAAGTTGCTCTCGCCAGCTCATGAGAATCAGCCTTGAAGGACTGAATTGTATTTTGCCATATATTAAATCTTTTGTATTAACCCCCCCCCCCCAACTCATTAAAGTAATTTCAGAATATGCACCAATCCATCCACCCATCAGTCTACCCAATCATCTATCCATCACTCATCAATCTATCCACATATTGGTTTATCTAATCATCCACCCATCTACCCACCCATCAGTCTATCTAATCATCCATCAATCTATCCACCCATTGGTCTATCCAATCATCCATCCATCCTGCCAAGTCTTCACTGCAGCTGTCTTTTTTTAAATTAATTAATTAATTAATTTATTTGAGAGTCGTGATTGCTTGAGTATTAAATTGAGTATTAAATTGAACGTATCTTAATTTGGAAATGGGTCAAGTGGTTCATTTGGCCCTTGCAGAATGTTACACTTGTCGTTTACCTTAAAAAACTCTTTGGTGGCTGTTTGCAATTTACTTTGACTCATTTTAATAAAGTGGGGAATAAAAGTAGGCACACAAAAGTTGCCTCAAGGCACCTCACACAGAACAGTTCAAAATAAAATTTAAAATGAGTGAGTAAATAAAAAATTCAAATACATAATTAAAAACACAAGTAAAAGAATACAACAAAAAAAATAAATAAAAGCTATTCATAAGAAAGAGAATAAAATACATTTTAAGTCTTGACTTAAAAATGTCCAGACTCTGACTGCCTCACAGTCGCAGGGAGACTGTTCCACAGAGCAGGTGCACGATAAGAAAATGGTCTTTGACCCTCTGACTTCTTCTTCATCTTGGGAAGACACAATAGTCCTGCATCCTGCGACTGCAAAACACGGGCCGGCACGTAGGGTTTCACCAAATTGGCCAGATAACAAGGCGCCAGTCCATGAACAACTTCATAGGTTAATAACAAGACCTTAAAATCTGCTCTTACAGAGACATGAAGCCAGTGCAATGATACCAGAATGGGTATATATGTTTAAACCTTCTGCTTCATGTCAAAAGTCTGGCAGTAGCGTTCTGAACCAGCTGAAGACCCCTAATGCTGGACTGCGGTAACCCTGAAATTAGAACATTACAATCCAATCTAGAAGAAACGAAAGCATGAATCAGGGTCTCAATATCAACCATAGACAGGATGGGGCAGATCCTCGCTATATTTCACAGATGGAAAAAAGCAGTCCTGGTAATATCCCTAATATGGAGGTCAAAGGACAGCGTCGGATCAAAAATTACCCCAAGATTCCTCACTTTGTCCATATGATGTATGACACACGAACCCAGGCTGAGCACCAGCTAGTCAAATTGATGCCGATGTCTCACTGGACCAAGAACCATCATTTCAGTCTTATCACAGTTTAAAAGTAGGAAGTTAGGAGATATCCAGCTTCTCACTGATACAAGACAGTCCTCCAGAGATTTTATGAGAATGACATTTTCCGCAGTTATCAGCATGTACAACTATGTATCATCAGCATAACAATGAAAAGCAATCCCAGGATGCCTTAAATGGAACCCTGTAGAACCCAGAATCTCATGTCACTAAGGTTAGAGGTAGTGTTATTATACAAAACACATAGAGAACGACTGAAAAGGTATGACGTCATTCACACAAGGGCACTTCCAGTAACCCCAAAAAGATTCTCCAACCTATCAAGCAAAGAATGATGATCCACATAATCAAACGCAGCACTAAGATCTAACAGCACCAAAACCATAGTGGTGTCCAAATCAATTGCTCAAAGAAGGTCATTCACTACTTTAGTGAGCGCTGTCTCTGTGGAGTGATATTTTCTAAAAGCAGACTGCAATGGCTCAAAAAGGTCCGAGTGCCGATGCGCTCACCTGACCAGATAACCGGCACAGACGACCCAATCTGATGAAATACAAACTTTCTATGGGAGCCTCTGTGGATGCAGCGAGGTCGGCAGAGCAAACCAAGCTCTGTGATAGCGAGGATATCCCGAGGGACATTATTGTTGTTCAGGCTCCGTAGCTCAGCTGCAGAGTAGCTTAGCATCATGCTAGCTAAGGGAGTGACGTGCGTTGTCATGCAATGCAAAAAAGGCACTAAACAATCAAAAATGGTTAAAACGCACACTGAAACACCAAGAACCACGTCTAGTACATAACCAAAGGAAAAAACATTACACTCAAGCCAAGTTACAAAAGAGAAAACTAGAGAAGTGGCAAACACACGGCGCCGGCAACCTCTTTCCTGTGTTTGTGGAACATTGCACCGGAAGGAGGTTAAGGTTGCTGCTCGTGGTTAATTTGATGATGGACGGATGTAATTATTCTATAGATTAGTTGACTGATTGGGCAGTTAATGTGATAATTAATTGACTGCTTTTAGCTGAATATTTATCTTGTTTTGTTGCCTTGTATTTCTATAAAGCATGTGTTTGTGATTTTCTTCTCTAAATTCTTCTTCTTCTTAGTATTGGTAGTAGTAGTAGTAATACTGTGTATGTTTTGTTATTATGTGTTTTGTTTCAGATTTGTGGTTGTGTCTGTGTACAGCAGTTTTTAATTGTGTTTTTGTTATTATTATTATTTATTGAACCATTAATGCTGATCATTTTGGACTGCTGCTTGGTGAGCCAGTAAACATTCCACATTTTTGAGTTTCAAATTTTCATTTGAAGCCACATGTGCATACTGAGAGCTTTGTGCCAACAAGTGTCAGGGCACATTTATATGGAACCAAACTTGCTGAAGGAAGCACATGACATTAGCCATGAGCATTTTTACCACCGCAAACAAAGTTGCACGGAGGTTATGCGATCGCATGCGTTTGTTGGTTTGTTGGATAGTTCACAGTCTCATGGCCACAGTTCTGTATCTGTCTTCATAAAATTTGGCCATTTATAGTTCAGATAATCCTAGAATAGATTGAGTTCATTTTTCAAGGTCATGGCTCAAGTTTCAAGGTCAGTGTCACAGGAAAAAAGTGAAAATTATCAGCCACTACTTCAGAACTACTCACCATAGAAACTTCCAATTTGGCTCATCTTAGGAAGACACTTTCTGATTGACCTTGGCCTTCGACCTTGACCATCAAAAGTTTGGTCATGGTCAAAGTTGACCCAAAAAATGAATATTCTGTATTTAAATCTGATGCATGGGAGTGGTGTATTGGGTCCTACAATACAGTGAGTTCACTTTTCAAGGTCACAGTTCAAATTTCAACCTCAAGGTGACACAAAACATGAAAAATGCAGTCAGTTTAGATCCCACTTGAATTTTACTATTCTGAAATGTCATTTTGGTAGGTCTGGGTACCGAACTTCGGTTCTTTAGTGGCACGAAATGCTTTGGTAGTACAGTGTATCAAAACATGCCTTGTCTTTCGGTGCCAAGTTTCGGTACCAACAGGTTAATCACGTGATCAAGACTTGACTATTCCCTTATCAGTCATTCAGAGCAGCTCTTGTTTTGGAAGGTGTTTGTCGGGAAAATTATAATTTCTCTACATTGATTGCAGACCCTGCAGTGGGTCTGTAATCAACTGCTCTGTAACGGCTCCCCTTTGAAGCAATGAACCAACGAAGCAGTGCTCTGATCCGCTACTTCGTTGGTTCATTGCCTTGATGCTTTTCAGAAGTGGCAAATCCGCTTCTTAACACCTCTCAAAGCCATTTAAAGATGTCAATCATGAGTCACTTTTGTGCGGAATAACATCACTGGGACTCTTGCCTTGTGAGAAAAAAACGAGGATTGTCCTCCATTCCGTTTGCACAATTCCAAATGCTGCATGGCTCTCTGCCGAGTCAAGTTAGAAAGCAAGAGTCTGGTCAGAATTAATAACTTCAAATCGAATCACGGTTTAAATCAAATGACACCTCGTTCCAAATGTTGTAATACAAACAAACTGCAATCAATCAAAACTTTTTTTTTTTTCCTCCCAAAATAAGATGTCCTGTGCTGACGTGCAGCAGCTGGCTGAGTTCAGCTCAGAGGTGTCGAGTGACATTCATGCAAAAATATCTGAAAGGAAATGCTTTTGACAAAAACTACAGATTTTGTTAATTTGTATTTATGTCCAGAGATCAAGGATCCACTATGTAGTTTATTTAAGTCCAGAGATCAAGGATTGAGTAACCAATTTCATATTTATTTACTTTAAGACTCAATAAAATGTTGTTCATCATAAAATTATAAACTAAAATTTGTATAAAAAAGTATCATTCAGGAACCAGCATTGAAGTGAAGGTATCGGTGTTGGTACCAGTATCGAAAATTTTTGATTGATACCCAGCCCTACATTTTGGAATTCTTAAGTGGAACCACTCGCAGGACATTGTTGGCTTCATTCCAAAACTCTTTCAGAAATCTTTGATTTGACTTGAATTTTAGCATTTTGAAGTTCCAGTTCGGTCAGCGTTTATTTCAGTGTGACATCAGAAGTAACTATTGACGGAGGTAATTGTGCTCTCTGAGCGCAGCTGTACTTTAAAAAGCTTTTGATACTTGTCAGCTGCACTTCTAATTATACAAATACATCAATAAAAATGTGCTGCCCATCATTACATGAGTCCAGTAGTTTTATGCTTCAGGATTCTCTTGTGTGCAGCTTGTGAACCATGAAATCACACAACTCGGCTGCTTTTTCTATGCATGAGCCCTGAATTGATTGTGTATCTACAGTGATCGATTCAGACCCCAGTTTCAGTTTAACCTGACTTCTCTCCCATATAATGTCTTACTGCCAATGGACATAAAATAAATTACTTCATTAATGAATTCATAAGTAAATCGATAAATAAGAACAATGCACATTTTTTTCTCCTTCATGTTACTCACTGTAATGTGAAGTTTTCTTCTGTTTAAAACACTCTGTACACTTCACGTTCAGTTCATTCTTTGAATACACCACGTGAAAAACATATAACACAGACCACAGTCGATTCTGCCAGAGTTAAAAGAATAAATAGGTGCAGAGTTGTGTTGGAGTGATAAATAATGTTAGTAGTTAAAAACAAACGCATAAAAGAAGTCAAAACAGAATACTAGATAGAGGGTTGTCTAAGATGGAAAAGGGCTATCTCACCCTTTTATCTGAATTGACTGCTTGAATGGAAAGAGGGATAAAATAATTTTTGCATTTCTGTTTAAGAGCAATGGGAGTGCTGAATAAGTAAGCCAGATGGTAACGGCATATATTTTGCAAACAGAGGATGAGTGGTGTCCTGGCAAATGTACATGGCTTTGTTCAGCATCTGTTTGTTAAAAGACGAATGAACTTCACTCCCACGATGTTACAGGCAACATTCACAATCTTTAAAGTGCCTTTTTTTCTTTGATGTAAGTTTACAGTACCAGCAGATATTAGAAAATGTCAGGACAGACTCAATAAAAGCTCTGCAACAACAAGGTCACTGATGTTTTATCCACCTAGAACATGGCAAGTATCCTGAGTGCAAAGAGTCGTTGTTGACTTCTCTTACACACAGAAATTCAAGACAAATTCAGCTGGCTATCAGTCACAGTGTGCACATAACTGCAGCATGTTATCATATCTACAAGGGGTGTCGCAGTACATGTATTTGTATTGAATGATATGGGACACACACGACAGAACTGTACTCAGAATACAGTACGACTCTACTCAGTGTGGTAATACGAAATTGTTTCCATAAGTCACTGACATTTCAGCAAGCTGGGCTGCTCATGTCATGGAAATAGAGACTGGAATGGACGACACAGGACTAGCGGCGTGCCGCACAGCGGCCATTACTAAGGGTGGAGAGAGCACCTTGAGCCTGTTAAACAGAAGTGAAATGAGGGGGAAAAAAAGGCAGCCAGAGCTTCGCCATCAATTGCATCAAAAACAAATTCTCCAAATACTAAAATGAACTGTACAAGAACCTTAATGTAATTATGTAAAACAAATGTCTATTTTAAAGTCGTTATGTCGCAATTTAATATCAATATACTGAGACTGTAACTCAACGCCATAAGTTCTTTTCATTAAGCTGCGTTCACATGCATACAGATACGGAAACAAAAATGTTTAAATATATTTTTGTATATATACTTGCAGTGTTGTTTAATATGATATGTACATGGTGGTCACAGGCGGCATTTAAATTTTAAGTGTGGTTGGAGGGGATGGAGGAGGTACTTTTTACCCTGACTGAGGGTCAAAAGTCATAAATTCTGAATGGCTTTATATCTACTTGTAATAAAATGTTAGTAAAAATCATATATATGTTGTTGTCATTAAACGACTAGCAATAATATTACAGTGGAAAAAGCAGCAAGGTAAATGAGCACAATGGCAAGGCATACGAGGTCTGTTAGAAAAGTACCCGACCTTATTATTTTTTTCAAAAACCATGTGGATTTGAATCACATGTGATTGCGTCAGACAAGCTTGAACCCTCGTGCGCATGCGTGTTTTTTCATGCCTGTTGGTTGCTTCATTCGCCTGTGAGCAGGCTTTGAGTGAGGTGTGGTCTACCCCTCTCGTCTATTTTTTATTGCGAATAAGTGTCTGAACAATTTGGATCTTTGCTGCATCAATTTTTTTTCCAGAAACTGTAAGAGACCTCCAGGTGGACACAGTTCGAAAAATTAATATGGCTTTCAGGGACGATTTTATGGGGATTAAACAGATTAAGGAGTGTTACTTCCCCTTTAAGGACGGCCCACAACTGCTGAGAGCGCAGCGCGCTCCCAGCGCCGATGGACAGGCTGACACCCCGCACAAACAACCAGATCATTTCCAATGTGAAAGCTTTGTTGATCCGGGACCTCGTCTGACTTTCACAAAAAGGCAGAAGATGTGGACATCAGCACTTTTTCCGGCACATTCCACCGTTACAGGAGTTTTTTTTCATGGAAAAAGAAGCTGAGGGATGCTCCACGGAGCCGTTCATTATGCGGGACAAAACCACCTCGGTGTTGGTCTCACAGGACGGCTTAAAGGTGGATTTCAGACTGCTTTTCAGTCGTGTGAATATCCGATTGTGATTGTGCATGAGCTGGACAAGCCAGAACATGTCCTGTGAGGCTTCATCACGGCGTTTCTTTTCGCCATGCAGCTCTGCTGCAACGCGCGGAATTCCTCCGCCTTTGTTCCTCTTTCCATGACAAAAACTCCTGTAACAGTGAAATGTGCCGTTCATTTCTAAACTGGATGCTGTCTTGATCCGGTATGTTCTCTGACTAGCACAGGAATTGTGAAAAGACGTGGACATCCGCACTTTTTCGGCACATTAAGACAGACGTGCGGAGGAGTTCCGCGCATCGTGGTGCAGCCACTCGGTGTAAAGAAACACCGTGATGAAGCCTCACAGGACATGTTGGGGCTTGTCCAGCTCAAGCTTAATTTCTCGGATATTCACACGACAGAAAAGCAACCGGAATCTGTCTGAAAGCTGTCCTAAGCAACCAACACTGAGGTGGTTTTGTGCCGCATGAAGAGCGGCACGGTGGCGCGTCCCTCGGCTTCTTTTTCCATGAAAAAAAAAACTCCTGTAACGGTGGAATGTGCCGGAAAAAGTGCTGATGTCGACGTCTTTTCACAATTCCTGTGCTAGTCAGAGGACATACCGGCTCAAGACAGCGTCCAGTTTAGAAATGAACGGCACATTTCACTGTTACATTTTTGTGAAAGTCAGACGAGGTCCCGGATCAACAAAGCTTTCACGTTGGAAATGATCTGGTTGTTTGTGCGGGATGTCAGCCTGTCCATCGGCGCTGGGAGCGCGCTGCACTCTCAGCAGTTGTGGGCCGTCCTTAAAGGGGCAGTAACACTCCTTAATCTGTTTAATCCCCATAAAATCGTCCCTGAAAGCCATATAAATTTTTTGAACTGTGTCCACCTGGAGATCTCTTACAGTTTCTGGAAAAAAATTGATGCAGCAAAGATCCAAATCGTTCAGACATTTATTTGCAATAAAAAATAGACGAGAGGGGTAGACCACACCTCACTCAAAGCCTGCTCACAGGCGAATGAAGCAACCGACAGGCATGAAAGAACTCACACATGCGCACAGGGGTTCCAGCTTGGCTGACGTAATCACACGTGATTCAAATCCATATGGTTTTTGAAAAAAAATAAAAAGGTCAGATACTTTTCTAACAGAACTCGTACTTATATTATACTTACGTACATATAATCAAGACAATAATAATATATAATATAATACAATATAATATAAGTACGTATAATAATATAATATTACTTAATATAATAAGTAATAATATAATATAAGTAAGTATAATATAATATAGTACTTACGTACTATATTATATTATACGTACTTATATTATATTTTAATACATAAGGATTTTTTTTTTATCCAGGCATGTATGGGTTTGTTAGAGCTTTTAATCAGCATGAATACAACTTACAAGGCCTCATTTATAAAAATCCATCGAGAATTATGATGACAGGAAAAAAATCACAGTAAATAAACAGAATGGCATATTTTCCCCAAATTTCCACACTTTACATAAAACATTTTTTTCTACCCAGACATGTATGGGTTCATTAGAAAGAGCAATTAAAGGGCTTTAAAACAAGCCTACTTTTATTAAAATCTGTTAACAAATAGCGACAATAGAGAGAGAAAAGCAGCACAGTTTGTCATAATTTCCCCAAATTTCTGCGTTTTACATAAAGTTTTTTTTCCACCCACACTTGCATAGGTTCATTGGAAAGAGCTTGCAAATGGCTTTAAAACAAGCCTACATTTATTAAAATCTGTTAGGAAATAGCGGCGCTAGTGCAAAAAAAGCGGTCAGTTTATTATTGATAATCTGCACATCTCCACCGTGAGTAATGGCGCCTTCCTGTCCTGAGCGACGCTAATAGATTGAGGCGTGCACATCCATTCCAGTCTATATTTCCATGGCTCATGTCCACAGACTTTATGTTTCTAGTTTTATGCTCTGTGCAGAGGGCGTGGCCAGCTCCGTCAGCCTGCCATCTGTGTTTGAGCTCATCAGAGGAAACAGCGAGCCAGCCAGTTGAAGCAAGTGACCACATTATTCCACCCAGAAACTTTGGAAACAGAAATAGAATACCTTTTCTTCTGAAATATGAACTTATTTGTGAAGCTATACTGATCTGCATTTGTATTGAAGCACTGTCCCTGTCTAACATCAGACTACATTGGAGTTTAGACAGACAACTCCACCAACTTATGGCAAAAGTTGTTTTTTTTATATTGAGTAGTGTAACTTCCATGGATGAAATGGCCACTGAATAGCGATACTGCGCACAATGATTTCATATCTGGTGAATAAGGTTTTTATGAGATGCTGTCATTTGCTTAAAATTCAGATATACTAAAAATGGCACAGAAAATTGAAGGGGATCTGACTTGATACATTGTGCAACATAACAACAAACAAACAAACAAACAAAAAACACAACATGCTGCATACTAAATTAATCCCAACAGGGATGAGATGTAATCCAGTTCATAAACATTTAATGAAAAATAAAGTTCACATTTGGGCAGCACGGTGGCTTCATGGTTAGATTAGAATAGATAGAACTTTAATAATTACTTGGGGAATTTGGGTTTGAGCAGCATTATATAGCAGCACGCAGGGTAAGAAGCACGCAGAGTATGAAAAATAAAAGTAAAAAAAAAAATAAATTAATTAATTTGGAAATACAAATATAAATACCTGACATACTGATCGGTGCTGGTTTACTGGCCGCTAATGTTCCTCTCCTTCCCGTCCTCTTTACCGTTACTCCTCCTTTTAGCACTGCTGCGTCTCAGCAAGAAGGTCATGGGATCAATTCCCATCTGTGGCCTTTCTGTGTGAAGTGTGCATGTTCTCCCCGTGTTTGTGTGGTCTCTTTCCTGGTTGTCCGGCTTCCTCCCACATCCAAAAATATGCAGGTTAGGTGGATTGGAAAATTTAAATTGTCCGTAGGTGTGCGTGCGGGTGTGAATGTGTTTGTTTGTCTATATGTGGCCCTGCGACAGACTGGTGTCCAGTCCAGGGTGTAACCCTGCCTCATGCCTCATGGCTGCTAGAATAGGCTCCAGAGTCTCACCCCCCCCCCCATGACCCTTAATTGGAGTAAGCGGTTAAAGATGAGTGAGTGAATGAAAGTTTACATTTTTACACTTTGTCTCATAGTGCAAAAGTGGCTGTATAAAAAATTGAACAATTTTCAAAAACCAAACTTGTACTGAACTATGATATCTAAACCAAGGTGTGAACCGAACTGTGACTTCTGTGTACCATGACACCCATAATATATAATCTATATCAATATCTATCATTCTCATGTGGACTTAATAATAATAATAATAATAATAATAATAATAAGTCCTGTAAAGGCAGTGAGAGTCATTGCTGCAGGTGCTTATTCCTAGATTCTGTAGCATGTATTGGATTGGAGTCAGTGACACCACATGGATGGAATATCAGACTACTTGCCCCTCCAAGACGGGTACCCATTTACAGCTCAGTGGACTGGAGATGAACTGTCTTGACCAGGAATCAAACCCAAATTGATATGTAGGTAGCCCACTTTGCTTATCTGCTCTGCACACTCTTGTGGGCAACTAAATAAATAATTTGGAGTAGCCATTCCTAAACTTAAGAATGTCTGGGCCCACTTTGAAATCTGAAAGTTTTCTGTCACCCAAACCTTTAATTACAATTTTAATCAACACCATTGACTTAACCTGTGCATTGTCATTCATCCATCCACCCATTTATTCATTTTCTATACCCAGTTATTCCAGTATAGTGTCACGGTGTTGCTGGACCCTGGTGAATTGGCCAGAGGCTGCAATTTAGTTGCAAAGTTTTTTTCTTCAGAAAAAAGTCATATCTGCTAAATATTAGTAGTAATTACCATTTCAGTGCTTAATCATTAGATGACCATCATCTGTGTGTGGACTTTGTCACATATATCACATACTACAAATGTATTCTTCATTAGATACATAATGTTTCATTGTGATGTCACAATTAAGCCAGCTGATATGTTTTTAGAAAGAAAACTTTACAAGGCAGTAGTACTTGTCCACACACACACACACACACACACACACACACACACACACACACACACACACACACACACACACACACACACACACACACACACACACACAAAAAAAGAAAACAGAAGAAAAAGAAAAGCTCCCCAGTTTGGTGCCACCTATGCCCATTCTACATTTACAGTTGCTGTTGCCTCAGGAAGGGCATCTGATATAAAACGTGCCAAATCAACAAGTGGATACATACTGCATCCACTGTTTTGAACCTGAATATAATTAAACATCAGAAATCAAGAGAAATTATTTTTAATTTATCTGTATGCAAGTCTTCAAGAACTTTGTAATGTTTTACTTTCCATTCATAGAGTCCCAGTATAAGTACAGTTGTTCAGCCTCTTTTGATTAACTACAGAATGAGGAACATTATTGATTTATTGTGTTTACTGACATAATTAAACACAATTAAACATCCAAACTGAGGTTCCGTATTCTACAATTTATTTTGATTGAGTCTTCTAATTGATTGTAGGGGCAGAGAAGAAGAGATTCTAATTGAGTTTAAGCAAGAGTCAGTGAAATACTTACTCTGTCACTGTTTCCCTCTGTGTAATCAAATGACAGAAACCAACATGACACAGATAAACTCTTTTATCCTTTTGGCTTGTTCACTTTATTTCTTTGAAATGACCTTGTTATGCCATGTTCTGCACAACAAACGAACCACTTGAGCAGTTGAAGTATAAAATAACTTGAGATGGCCAAAGTAGATCCAGTTCTGTTATTGGTCGCATATTTATAGGAATTTAGTCACATATTTCGAAAACACAGATTTGCTGACTGACATACCAGCTGATAATCGTACAATGTATCAGTGTATTTCAATGTACAGTGCCACTCTGTAACTCCATTTATGGTTTCATGTGCAGAAGCAAAATTAAAGTGTGGTACGGGCCACATTTGATGACAACCCCTAACCTCTAGTCCACAAATTTGACACTACTGCCCTATAACTCTTGTGTCAGAAGCCTGACAACAATGGCGCCTGAAGATCATCGGCATCAGTAAAAGCCCCCCGACACTTGCACAACTTTGATGCATGCACATGCACGCGCTGTGTCGTGCAGGAGAGTAAACTTGTCTGTAACGGGTGTAGACTGCACGTGAGAGGGATGCCAGCATGTGCATTTGCGCAAAGAGAATTTTGAAATGTACAAAAAAATCTTTCATGCATAATTGTTATGCAACAAACATGAAATGATTGTGAACATTGCATGATCTACTCGCCAACACTACCTGCAGCTCATCAAGTTGAGTAAAGAAGAAGTGAACAGTGTGAGTGATTGCATCAGCGCACTACATCAGAGAGCAGCTCGTCTGAACGATTATAATGAGATGTTAAATCTACGTATCACCGACGTACTTTTACAGCTGCACACAAGAAGGAAAGAACATGCAATTGTTTTACCAAGCCATTACAAAATAAATATGACAAATATTTACCTTTTTAGACGGCTCCAAATGTGTTCTCCCCCTCGTTCAGCGTGCGCGCACACGAGAAAAGCTGTGGCTGGAGCACTCCTCTGTGATTCAGGAAGCGATTCGAGCTGTTTTCAACAGCCAGCTCGAAGAGAAAGTGATTAATCCACTACGAAATAATTATCTTACAGACACAACATCCAGCAGACAACGCATGGCAGCCAGTGGAACAAAGCACGGCGTCTGGCTGGGAACACAGTGGGTGGGATCGTCACGATGTGCGTGCAAGTGCGCGGATCAAAGTCATTCAAGTGTCAGGGCACCTTAAGTCTGTTTATTCAGTTGGACTCAATTGCTAAAGGCCAACCCCTGGTCTGCCCTGACTGTGCGCCTGAAGAAACATTTATAAAAGAAACTAAGTAGTGTGAGTTATGTAAACTGCTACCAGAGATTAACAGAGTTGTCAGAGAACTCTGTAACACTGACAATTTGTTTTTCATGTTTTTTTTAACCTCTGTAAATTACTATAGCTTTATTTCAGAGTCATCAAGTGATTTGTGCCTCTGATCTTTCTTAGCATTACCAGAGGTGCAGGTCCTCAATGGTTAGTCTTATATTAGCCCTCTTTCTGCAGTTCATTGTCACTTTTTACGACTTACTGATTAGCTAATCACATAAAGACATTCTGCTAGGTTCCATAATGTGAATTCTTTTTTTTTGGAACTCACAATAAAACCATCTGAATGGAGTCTGTACAATTTAGTGTGCCTTCTTTAGTATAAAGCCATTAAATCTGCCTGTGTGGAATATGCACCTTATGGTGGTTACCGTCTAATCCAAAATGACACATTAAACCATGCCTCCTTAAGTACAATGTTGTATTAAACATGATCAAGTTTTGTTTTTAAAGTTTCATTTATTTATTTTATGTTTTTGCCATTTCATTCTTAGAAGACTGAAATAGGTCAAAAATCGTGTTGCAATTAGCAATTGCATTCATTATGGAATAACTGGTTTATTATTTTCTCATTTAATTAGTTCTTTAGGCAGTTAAATGTCATAAAATGTCTTTTGTTCACAACCCAAATGTATTCAAGTTAATGTCAGAGAGGAGGAAAGAAACCTGAAAGGAAATCAAAAAAATTCACTTTAAAAAGCTGAAATCAGGGAATTTGGGGGAAGGGGGGGGGGGGGCACTCAAAAGACGAATCAGTTATGAAAACAGTTGAATTTATGTTTTATTAATCATTGCAGTTCAACTCATGAAATGCAAAAAAAAAAAAAAAAAAATCGAATTTACATAACTGGCTGATGTGTCAAAGTGTCTTTGATGGTTTATTTCTTCTTGCTACGTTATACAACTGAAAGCAATACCCCTTAAGCTTCCATTTCATGTACAAATGATTATTGAAATTTACAATGGTCTCCCCTGAGTACTTAAGTAATTTATTTTAGTTTCTCCCTTTATGCTGCCACAGCAGATCTGATGTAGATCCGCATGTTGTTGTGACCCTCGTTTTTTTTGCCAGATGCCCTTCCTGACTCCACTCAAGAGAGCCTGAATCGTGGGACCTTCTGTTGTGGAAACAAGCACACAAATCAGTTTTCCACTGTGCAGCCCATGGTGTCTAAATACTTATGAACCTGACAGTAAATTTTCTCACTCTGGATTCTGATAACAAACATCAGTTATGTGCTTCTATTCTGAAACTGTTTTCTGTCTACCACTATCCTTGCTAAACTTTGTCTCCTACATGTTGTGTCTTTGGAGAAGTGACACTCGTATTATATTGATTATACACTGTCCATATCAGGCTGCCAGCATGTGTGTGTTTGTGTGTGTGTGTACAGTTGTCTGTTCTTACACTCTGCTTTGAAATGATGAAGACGTCTTGACAAGAGCTTCGAGGTTGTCCACCACTTCTTTTCTTTGTGATTAATTGTGACAAGGCAGCGACACCTGTTTGGTGTACACACGAGCCACAGCTGTTGACCTTGAATAGATACCATGTGAATAATTATGAATAATATATGGTAATAATTTGTTGTATTATTGAATGGCTTGTTCATAGAGTTTTAGCAATTAATGCGTTTCCACCATATGCACCCAGTTCTAGTGACTCCAGGGGAAGGAAGATTAATGAGGTCAGATGTGGCATATGTAAATTTATCTTGCAACACCAGATTTGATGTTGGTTCTTTTAAAACAATGTGTGTATGTATTCTGGCCATCAGCATGTCGCACAGAACCCTCACTGTTGGGCAGTCGTGTGTTCAGTGCTTGGATGGATTGGGCGTTGGGAATGGTCATGGGGCACACTGACCTGGGCGCCTTTATCATTGAGGAAAGATTCACTGACCTTCACCTTTCAGATGATGTGTTGTTTTGTTTGTAGAGGTGAAGATCCAACCTTTCATTGACTTCTTGGACTTAGCAATCAGCAATGTGTCAGTGTGAAGGAGCCTCAAGGGATTTACTTCCCTCGGCAGTGATGTTAAAGATGTAGTCCCTTTTGATTTGTCATCAGATTTACTTGGTGTTGAAAAATAGTTACCTTAAAGTGTTGTATTTTCAGACGTACAGTAGTGTTCAGAATAATAGTAGTGCTATGTGACTAAAAAGATTAATCCAGGTTTTGAGTATATTTCTCATTGTTACATGGGAAACAAGGTACCAGTAGATTCAGTAGATTCTCACAAATCCAACAAGACCAAACATTCATGATATGCACACTCATAAGGCTATGAAATTGGGCTATTAGTAAAAACAAAAGTAGAAAAGGGGGTGTTCACAATAATAGTAGTGTGGCATTCAGTCAGTGAGTTCGTCAGTTTTGTGGAACAAACAGGTGTGAATCAGGTGTCCCCTATGTAAGGATGAATCCAGCACCTGTTGAACATGCTTTTTTCTTTGAAAGCCTGAGGAAAATGGGATGTTCAAGACATTGCTCAGAAGAACAGCGTAGTTTGATTAAAAAGTTGATTGGAGAGGGGAAAACTTATACGCAGCTGTAAAAAATTATAGGCTGTTCATCTACAGTGATCTCCAATGCTTTAAAATACACACACACACACAAAAAAACAGAGACGCATGGAAGAAAACAGAAAACAACCATCAAAATGGATGGAAGAATAACCAGAATGGCAAAGGCTCACCCATTGATCAGCTCCAGGATCATCAAAGACAGTCTGGAGTTACCTGTAAGTGCTGTGACAGTTAGAAGACAACTGTGTGAAGCTAATTTATTTGCAAGAATCCCCCACAAAGTCCCTCTGTTAAATAAAAGACATGTGCAGAAGAGGTTACAATTTGCCAAAGAACACATCAACTGGCCTAAAGAGAAATGGAAGAATATTTTGTGGATTGATGAGACTAAAATTGTTCTTTTTGTGTCCAAGGGCTGCAGACAGTTTGTGAGATGACCCCCAAACTCTGAATTCAAGCCACAGTTCACAGTGAAGACAGTGAAGCATGGTGGTGCAAGCATCATGATCTGGGCATGTTTCTCCTACTATGGTGTTGGGCCTATACGAGGTCTGTTAGAAAAGTATCCGACCTTTTTATTTTTTCAAAAACCTGATGGATTTGAAACGCATGTGCTTGCATGAGCCAACCTTGAACCTTTTTTTCACGCCTGTCGGTTGCGTCATTTGCTTGTAAGCAGCCTTTGTGTGAGGACGGGTGGACTCTCTCGTCATTTTTTCTTTGCAAGGAAATGGCGGAACGACTGGAGCAGTGCGACTGCATCAAATTTTGCCAGAAACTGGGCGACAGCCAGGTGGAAACCATTTGGATTATTCAGACGGCTTTCGGTGATGATCTTATGGGCATCACACAGATTAATGAGCGGTCCAACCAGTTTAAAGACGGCCGCACAACGGTGGAGAGTGCGCCGCGCTCCGGGTGGCCATCAACATGCTGAAATGACCAGATCATTCCAAAGTGAATGCTGTGGTGATGCGGGACCGTCGTGTGACTAGCCGAGAAATTGTGGAAGAGGTGGACATCAGCACTTTTTCGGCATGAAAAGAGCTGTAGCGAAATTCATCGGCACAAAGCTGATGGCGGAACAAAAGCACCTCCGTGTTGAAGTCTCACAGGACATGTTGTAACATGCCCACCTCTTCCACCATTCGGAAGATTCAGACAGCTTTCGGTGGCTTTTCAGTCGTGTGACTATCCGAGAAATTGTGGACGAGGTGGGCATGTCACAACATGTCCTGTGAGGACATGTCCTGCTCCGCCATCAGCTTTGTACCGATGAATTTCGCTGCAACTCTTTTCATGGCAAAATCTTCTGTCACAGTGGAATGTGCTGAAAAAATGAATGCCTCGCAGATGTGAAGAAATCATGAAAAACTGGTTATACAACTAAATACTAGTTTAGTGATTCACAGATTGCTTAAAAAGCAGTTTGAACATAACAGTTTTGAGTTTGCAGCGTCAACAGCAGACGCTACTATTATTGTGAACACCCCCTTTTCTACTTTTTTTTTCTAGTAGCCCAATTTCATAGCCTTAAGAGTGTGCATATCATGAATACTTGGTCTTGTTGGATTTGTGGGAATCTACTGAATCTACTGGTACCTTGTTTCCCATCTAACAATAAGAAATATACTCAAAACCTGGATTAATCTTTTTAGTCACATAGCACTACTATTATTCTGAACACTACTGTATGAAAGTTGCACAGGAGTTTTAAAATGCCTCTTGAAGAGGAAAAATACATCTTAAATAAGTCACACTGGAGAGTTATTGTTTCTTTAGTTTGGGACTTTTGTGCATTGTTGTAGTGTGCTTTTTATTACTGTTGGTGGCATTTATTCTTTTATTATTGACATTGATTATTTTATTAATACTTTGATTTCAAGAAAAGCCCCATATAAGTAGTTAGTATGATTACTATTTTCCTTTTTATAAAATGGCTAATGTGCGTCTGTCTGTTCTTCTGCGTACATGTGTGTGTGTGTGTGTGTCACAGATATACTAGATCAGGTCGAGCCTGCCCCTGAGCAGATCGCGGCCCAGCCATCTTGAAAGGTTGAACCGCTGCAGCTGTCAGTGTTAAATGCATGCTCTGCGCTTGTAATCACTATCGATTATCTGGCTGACTTCTCCACCGTTATTTACATTTAAGATGTGAAACCTTCTGCTTAGGTCAAGTGAGATACATAGATTCGATTACTGAAGTCAGATTTATCATAACTGTTGATCCTTTCTCCCTATGAGGCTGCGAATGGAGCGTAAAGTGGAGCTCCTGTCAACAGAAAAATCATGTCAACAATCCTCCTTTTTTTTTCCTTTTCTATACGTCTTGCCTATCTAGTAAATTTGTGGTGTGTGGGTCCACAGCCCATATACAAGGTCTGTGATAAAAGTAAGGGACCTTATTATTTTTTTCAAAAACCATATGGATTTGAATCACGTGTGATTACATCAGACATGCTTGAACCCTCGTGGGCATGCAAGAGTTTTTTCACGCCTGTCGGTTACGTCATTCGCCTGTGGGTAGTCTTTGAGTGAGGAGTCGCCCATCCTCTCGTCGATTTTTTCATTGTTTAGGAATGGCTCAGAGACTGCTGCTTTGTTTGTTCAAAATTTTTTCAAAAACTGTAAGGCACAACTGAGTGGACACCATTCAATGAATTCAGTTGGTTTTCGGTAAATAATTTAATGGCTGATGAGAGATTTTGGTCTGGTAGTGTCGCTTTAAGGACGGCCCACGGCACCTGACAGCAATCTGCGCTTCGAGTAGGCAACATCTCGCCGTTTCAAGTTGAAAACTTCCACATTTCAGGCTCTGTTGACCCAGTAAGTCATCAGAGAACAGAGAACTTTCAGAAGAAGTGGGCATGAGGAGTTTATTCGGACATTTCATTGTTAACGGACATTTTGTAATGAAAGAACGTGCGGGCAGAGTCGCATGTCGGGCTGGACCCGACCGCGGGGGGCCGCGACAGGAAAAACACCTCCGTTGGAAACCTTAACGGGCAAGTTGGAACATGCCCAAGCTGTTAAACAATTTCTCAGTTACTCACTTGTTGAAAGCCATCAAAAGCCGCCTGACTTTTACAAATGGTTTTCAACACGGAGGTGTTTTTCCTGTCGCGGCGCACACAGATTCGCCGAGTCGTCACGGAAACGACTCGGCAAATTTGCGCGCACGTCTTTCATTACAAAATGTCCTTAAACAGTGGAATGTCCGCATAAAGTCCTCATGCCGACCTCTTCTGAATCTTCTCTGTTCTCTCACGACACCCTGGGTGAATTAAGCCTTAAATTAGGATGTTTTCAGGTCGAAACAGGCCGACAACGGTGCCTGGAAGCGCTGCGCGACGTCGCGCTCCGTGGGAAATCCTTACACCGACAGAAACACCCCATAATCTCTCATCAGCCGTTAAACTTTTCACCGAAAACCAGCTTAATTTCTCGAATAGTGTCCACTCGGATATCCCTCACAGGTCCAGAAAAAATGTTGATAAAGCAACGCGCGCCATCCGCAGCAGCTATTCAGACAAAGAGATTCCGACGGGTGGGGTGGAGCACTCCTCACTCAAGGCCTGCCCACAGGCGAATGACGTCACCGACACGCGTGAAAAAACTCACGCATGCGCACAAGGGTTCAAGCTTGTCTGAAAACATATGAATCAAATCCATTTATTTTTGAAAAAATAAAAAGGACCGCTTTTTTCATCACAGACCTCGTATTTTTTGAAGAGGTCGAGCTTCTTACCTCAGTAATCTTGGATTAAGTTGACCTAATGTCTTCAAGATACTAATAACTGCTACTAATGTTAACACATTTAGCATCTTACCGATAAACTCAGCTAACAGGCTAACAGGTTAACCCACAGATTACAGATTTGGGTGTTTATTACATCCGCCAAGGACATAATAAAATCACCTGCATTTATTTATTTGTCTGTTTGTCTGTGTGTTAGCAGAATTTTCACCACAGATACATATTAGGCCATGAAAGAACCCATTAAATTTTGGCGTTGATCCAGATCCAGATTCTGAATCACGTTTATAGGCTTTGAAGAATTACTGTTTGCAGGATTACATCAAAACTACTGCACAAATTTTGATGAGATTTTCAACACAGATACATATTAGGCCATGAAAGACTCCATTGAATTTTGGAGGTGATCTGGATCCAGATCCAGATTCTTGATCAAATTTCACTTTATATAGTCTTTGAAGGATTACATCAAAACTACTTCACGGATTCTCACCACATTTGCACCACAGATACATATTAGGCCATAAATTTTGGAGGTGATCTGGATCCAAATCTGGATTCTGGATCAAGATTTCACTAATATACGCTTTGAAGGATTATGTCAAAACTACTTCACAGATTCTCACCAAGTTTATATATATATATATTAGGGCATGGAAGAGTCCATTAAATTTTGGAGCTGTTCTGAATCCAGATTCAGATTCTTGATCAAGATTTGGGACATGTCCAGCTCTCCACAATTTCTCTTATACTCACTCAACTGGTAAGCACTGAAAGCCGAGATAGGCTTGTCCCAACTTGTCCTGTAACACTCCGAAACGGAGGTGTTCCTTTGTCTCGCTTCATCAGCGAATCGGTCGGGATGCGCGAAGCCTCCGCGTGGCATTTCCATGACAAAATCTCTTGTTAAAAGTGAAATCTGCCAGAAAATGGCTGATGTCCAGCTCTTGTGATAACCAGAGAAATTGCACACGACGATCCCGGCTCCACACAGCCATCCGTTTAGAAATGATGTGGTGGTTTCTGCCTCTCGATGGCAGCTCGGAGCGCGGTGCGCCGTGCGCCATTGTGGGCCGTCCTTAAAGCTGTAGTAACAGTCCTTATTCTCTGTGAAGCCCGTAAAATTTTCACCAAAAGCCAGATAAATTTTTCGAATGGTTTCCAGCTGCTTGTCTTTAACAGTTTCTGAAAAATTCTGATGGAAAAAAAGCCCAAATCATTCCGCCATTTCCTGACAATGAAACAACGAAGAGAGGGGTGGACCAGTGCTCACGCAAAGCCTGCCCACAGGCGAATGACGCAACCGACAGGCGTGGAAAAACTCACACATGCGCACGAAGGTTCAAGCTTGGCTGACGTAAAAACATATGAATCAAATCCATATATTTTTTGCATAAAATAAAAAGGTCGGATACTTTTCTCACAGACCTCGTAAGCTTTGAAGGATTACTTCAACACTACTTCACGGATTCTGACCAAGTTGGCACCACGGATATATATATATATATATATATATATATATATATATATATTAGGGCATGGAAGACTCCATTAAATTTTGGAGGTGATCTGAATCCACATTCACATTCTGGATCAAGATTTCTCTTTATATAGGCTTTGAAGGATTACTTCAAAACTACTTCACTAATTCTCACCAAATTTGCACCACAGATATATATTAGGGCATGCAAGACTCCACTGAATCTTGGAGGTGATCTGGATCCAGATTTGGATTCTGGATCAAGATTGTACTTATATACGCTTTGAAGGATTATATCAAAACTACTTCAGGGATTCTCACCAAGTTTGCACCACAGATAGATATTAGGGCATGGAAGACTCCATTAAATTTTGGAAAACTCCTGTAACGGTGGAATGTGCCGGAAAAAGTGCTGACGTCCACATCTTCTGCCTTTTTGTGAAAGTCAGACGAGGTCCCGGATCAACAAAGCTTTCACGTTGGAAATGATCTGGTTGTTTGTGCGGGGTGTCAGCCTGTCCATCGGCGCTGGGAGCGTGCTGCGCTCTCAGCAGTTGTGGGCCGTCCTTAAAGGGGCAGTAACACCCCTTAATCTGTTTAATCCCCATAAAATCGTCCCTGAAAGCCATATTAATTTTTCGAACGATGTCCACCTGGAGGTCTCTTACAGTTTCTGGAAAAAAATTGATGCAGCAAAGATCCAAATCATTCAGACATTTATTCACAATAAAAAATAGATGAGAGGGGTAGACCACACCTCACTCATAGCCTGCTCACAGGCAAATAAAGCAACCGACAGGCATGAAAAAAACTCACGCATGCACACGAGGGTTCAAGCTTGGCTGACGCAATCACACATGATTCAAATCCATATGGTTTTTGAAAAAAATAATAAGGTCGGATACTTTTCTAACAGACCTCGTACTTTTTGGCCCCACTGTACTTTGGACTTTTTGGTTTGACTGAGGTCTCACTGGACTGTTTTAACTAGGAGGCAAGCTGAGCAACCTAAACTTTATCTAGCCACCTTTGAGCGATAGAGGTACTACGGTGTCACAGCAGCCGTCCCACCCGTCCATCTTTATTGTCATCGTTGGCTTGTTTACTGCCAATTTACATGCAAATGAAGCATCTACTGTTTCAAAGTAAATTAGAAAATTTCTATTTAGACGTCAGTCATTTTGAGTGGAACATCTTCAAACTAATTAGCTGCAAACAAATAGACACCCATGGGTCAGCAGTGAGTAATACATTCTGCACTTATAATGTCTGTCACACTTTTTTCTGTGGGGAGTGTTTCTCCAGTATTTCTGATTCACGTCTCGACTTTGATGGAGCACTGTGATAGAACTGGATTCCCTTATGGCTTTTCTCCTCTGACCCTGCAGTGGTGGCATGAAATGACAGCATGACTAATGCTATTCATCAAGTGTGGTCCATTGGATTGAAGGCTAGGTATTGTGCACTGAGAAAACAATAATCTGTCTTTAATATGAATCTTTTGTCAAGGCTTTTGTCTCTGCAGGGCGAGACCTCGGGGTGTCATAACCTTCTCTTTTCAGACGCATTTTCCAAAACAGCTTCCCAGAGAATGCTGAAGATATGCAAATTGTCACTTGTCTTGGACTGATGGTAAATGGAAATTTTCACAGGTGCTGACATTTAGCGCAGTGTACCATGATGATCATTACAGACTGCTTTCACTTTGCATGGCAGTTGTTGGCGCTCCTGATGCTGTTACACGTATTTCTGCATATAGTAGGATGAAAAATTCTATTTAATCCTCATATCACACAAACGTGCGCTTTACTTCTCGCAACAATACCTTTCACTTTGGTGTGACTGTTCGGTCTTTGGGGGTCTACGTGGCCCATTATGTCAAATACCACACCAGCTGTAGTGAGTATTTTAATTCATTGAGTGTGGTGCACTATAGCTGCAGGCCGACTCTATTTGCTGGAGGGTGCATATGAGAGGCTGACTCACTGATGTATCTGTTTTTAGTGTCTTGTTTAGCACACAGTCTCAATGCATACATATTCCAAACATGTATTATTTTATTGAATGCTAGTCAGAAAGCAGCTTTTTTTTTTTGCCTGGCACATTAAATATTAATGCAACGATTGTGTGCTGTGCATCAAATAAAAAAGGAGACTAACTTAAATAATTGAAGAAGGCATAGTACAAGTTGTGCAGTTGAGCAGAATGTGGACCTTTTTTTAAAGAATTATCATTCTGGGGATTATTTCTTTACATAATAGCTCAAAGCTGATATTCATGTGGAGAGTATCCTCGAGTTCACTGAGAAAATGAAGGCTTTGAAATCATGCGCACGCATGGTGTGGTGTATATTTTCTGTATTTCTCTTGATTTTCTTCCTCGAGTTTGATGCCAGTTTCCAACACGAACTCTGGTCCTTGTTGCCGTCAACAACCGTGTGGTCGCGATGTGAATGCAGACGATCATCTGCTTCCTCTCCTCACCCGTCACAGCTATTGTTCAGCCAACAATGAGGACCGACACAAACACAATGTAAACCCACCTGCAGTCACTGCCAATTTTACAACCACAATTTTGGGTTAATGTGTTTGGATCCCTTGACAGGCTGCATGCTTCAACAGAATAACATACAACTAACACCTCAGGTGCCTGTAAAGATAATAAACATTTTATAGAAGCATTTGAATTTGTCATAATACAGCTGAAACTAATGATAATGTTCATTATTATTTATTCTTACATGGAATCATTTTACCTTTTGACTGAAATTTCTAAATAATACAATTTTATGTGGAAAACCAAATACAGTTTAATGTAGCATTTGAAAGATTTATTGCTCTCCAGTTATTATTATTATTATTATTATATTATTATTATTATTATTATGCCCAGTCAAAATAATTTAATCATAAATTCAACAGTGTAGCTATTTAGCTTTTAAACCAGCTATAAAACCATTCATTAGTTAGTCATTCTGACAAAACCCTCAAAAACCTGGACATAATAATTGTCATTTTTTCAGGCAACTTGCAAAATTACCTGAATATTTGCAGTAACATTTTTTCTAAGCAGCATTGTAACTATTAATTATGTTTAAATACATTATAAATCACATAACTCACAATTGAAGCATTCAGTTCATGCTAACGTCAGTCCATAGGCATCACACCTGTTAGCATGGTTTTATGTGACACCTGCTACCATCACTTTATGTGACACTAGTGAGTTTTCCTGCTAAAATTAGCCTATTAGCATTGCATTATATGACATAACAGTTCAAGACGTGAAAGATTAAATCCACACTTGACTGATTAAATTCATCATGAATCACTGTTTAGAGGTGCTGCTGTCTTCAGCCAACACATGTATTTTTAAAGCACATTATAAATCCTGTTGCTCGTATTTGAGGCACTAAGCTTATACTTACATGAGGTGTGCTGTCAGCCCATTGGCATCAAACCTACTGCCAAAGTTTTAAGATAATTATACAACATATTATGTAAAGATTGTAATTCTCTAAAGTAAAGAAACAATGCTGCAGCATAATCACAGCATTTACCAATTGTGAACTTCAACTAGAATAAATGTATATAATTTAGTACCTTGGAGCATGTTTATCTGTTTTTTCCCCAATAATTGCTTAAGTAAAGTAAGTAAAGATGAAAGATTCAGCAGACTACAGTCAAATGTATTAACTGTGATCATAATAAAGTACATTTTATCAACTCATATTTCGTAAATGCTATGACTAAAGAAACCTATATCTTCTTCTTTGTCTTTCGGCTGTTCCCGTTAGGGGTCGCCACAGCAGATCAATCATTTCCATCTCACCCTGTCCTCTGTATCTTCCTCTGTCACACCAACCACCTGCATGTCCTCTCTCAGCACATCCATGAACCTCCTCTTTGGTCTCCCTCTTCTCCTCCTGCCTGGTGGATCCATCCTCAGCATCCTTCTCCCTATATACCCTGGGTCCCTCCTCTGCACATGTCCAAACCATCTCAATCTCGCCTCTCTGACTTTGTCTCCAAACCGTCCCACCTGAGCTGTCCCTCTGAATTGTTCATTCCTAATCTTGTCCATTCTTGTCACTTGACTTCATTAATTTTATAAATGTACCAAAATCTGTATTTTAAGTGTTTTTTTTATTATTATTATTTTTGGTGATTTTCAGATACGTATATTAGAGTGGATTTGTCCTCAGGGATGGCATTTGTTTAAAATAAATTGAGTCCAGATTATTGTTTAGGCTTATTAAATCTATGGTAGTTTTAAAAATAAGGGGCACTCAGAGAGTGCAAAATCAAGTCAAGTCTGGGAGTATGCTGCACTTTGCAGCATGCACAACACCACGGAACCACCTTGAGTCCTGGATGGAAACCACCCAGGCAGACAGCTAGTCCATTCCCACATCTCTAAAATAACTAAAACCTGCGTGGTGGATCATGCACAAAGAAACGTGCCACATGGCCAAAATGTTGCCGCTGACAAGCTCAGAATACAAGTGATACTCCTCATCCTAGTCTCTCTCAGTAACCACTTGTTTGATACAAAGTCATTCCAGCGGTACCCAAGGATCCTGCTGAGATACCAAGTACCGAAGACATCCAGTTGTTGCCTTAGGTCACTGGTTATCGTCAAAGTCTTACAAATGTACAGCAAAAGAGGCAACACCAGGAACCTAAAGAGTCGGACCTTTGTTTACCTGCAAAGATATTGGCATCACCAAACACCTCTGTCCAGTGACCTCATGATGCCACAAGCTCTCTCCAGGCACCTCTTGATCTGAAAGGCCTAGAACTCAGAGACATGTATATCACTGCAGATATAGAGTGCAAAACCCCGACTTCAAATGTTTGACACCAAGTCAGGGAACTGAATTCTTTGTGATTCTTTGCCAACATAATGCTCGTCTGGTCATGGGTTCTTGACATTTAATCAAGTCTCTCACTTTGTCCTTGATTAAGGGCTGCTTCATGAATAGTGCGAATTTGGTCAAACTGTGCATGAAGTGTGCATGAAGAAGGAATCGCATGCAATACGTGTAAAATCGTAGCTGTCTCCAACACCTCGTGCACTTGTTGCTACAACTGTTTGCCCACACCAGCGGCTGAAAGACAGAGTGTGCGCTGTGAGAGCCCATTGAACCCTCTCATGACAGGTGTCGGCCAAATTCCAGGTGACATGCACGTCAACATCTAACACCTCTTGCATGGCAATTAGAAAATGTGTAGTCATTCTCATGGTTAACACGAAAACAGTCAACAGACTATCATGTGCTGGATGTTATGTGCCCCACAAGTGTGGCTTTGCAAACAGAGACAGTGACATGTTGGTGTGTGCGATGAACTGACAGGGGGTGTGGCAGGGGGTGCGGAAATCTGTGATTCTGGACGTCACGGCTGGGGAACACGTATCGTGTTTGGACGGACGTAAACTAACGACTGCCCACTGTGATGCGCGTGTGTCTGCTTGCTGTCATCACGTGGACATACATGAAAAAAATATATCACTGTTGCAATGGGCTGCAGTGATTGTGCACATGCGGGCACATTGACAGTCTACCCCAGGTGATCCAGACCGGCAGATCATAACACGCAGCAGGTGATCTGAATGTCACGGCACCCACATGAGCTCTGTTCCATATGACACAGCGTCTGTCCTGTGGTGCACCGTCCACAAGACACGCGTGTCGGGCAGGACATGCTGCCAGCAGCTGCTTGTACTATATTCCTGCGTGCACGAACCAACGCAGCGGCATCGTGCATGCCTGCCTGTCGGCTCGATGTTTTCATGGTTTGGTCATATGACCCGTTACGCCGTGAGTCACCTTGAGTTGTACTTATTCGTACTATGTGGGAAGGGGCCCTAACACACACATCCACCATGTTTAATCCATATTTTCATCAGAATGTTTGTGTTAAACTGTTATGCCCTTGAGTTACGTCTTTCAGGTTCACCCAAGTTCAAAGTTCATGTGACCAACACCAAGCTGATATATGACTACAATCATAGGTGTATCTTTAAACAGTGCCTTGAAGTAGCTATTCTAAATGTGTTTTGATATGTGTTTAAATGGGAGAATCACAATGCCCTTGATGATATAAAACATGTAACAAAACTGGAGCATAATGCCAGAATTCCAGAATGGACAGAAAACATGTAGCTTCAAATGAGCTTGTTTGTCAGTTTCTTTCATTTCCAAAGCTGTGCTTTATTGTGGAAGATGACATTTTGAAGTTGTCGATCTTTATCAAGCTAATTTATGATCACTGGCACAAGTGAATGTGGAGTGTAGTGGATGTGAGCCTCGACATTTGCAGAACACATTTTAAATTTTTAATTCCAGTTGTGGCGTCGTTCTGATGTGCATGCTCAAATTTACAGATTTAATGAGCACTCCCCCGGTTATTCACTTTAAAATAGAGGAATTTAAAAAGGTGTGACGTGCACTAATGAGCTAAATTGAGAGACAGAGTTCACAGCAGGTTAGTTGAAAGTGCTGCCATAGTGTGCGTAATTGTGAGTGTGCCCTTCAGTTTTGTTACATAATTAATGATTGCAGCTCATCAGAAATCCAGGTGAGACCCAAAATTTAGTGCACTGGTGGCTAAATGTATTGCTCAACCTGAAGCTTTGTACTGTATGTGAAACAGATGATTCATAGCCATTGTCTGCGTCCCATTAGGTTGCGGGATGAAGACAAACGTGGCAAAATTTTCCATTCTGTGAATAGGTGTCACCAATGGCAAGGTCACTGCAAGCTTTAGCTCTGCCCCTTTTTGCAGCTTCAGGTGTCTTTTGCTTCATAATTTTTATCTGGAGCCCACTTGGAAACTGACGGGAACATGTGGAAACTAGGCTTTATCCTGCACTAGCAACTAGTGGACAGTGTAAAGGGAAGCAACCACTGGCTTTTTCCTTCAGTCTTCTGGACACACTACAAAATGCAAATTAAGTACACTCAACAAAAATATAAACGCAACACTTTTGGTTTTGCTCCCATTTTGTATGAGATGAACTCAAAGATCTAAAACTTTTTCCACATACACAATATCACCATTTCCCTCAAATATTGTTCACAAACCAGTCTAAATCTGTGATAGTGAGCACTTCTCCTTTGCTGAGATAATCCATCCCACCTCACAGGTGTGCCATATCAAGATGCTGATTAGACACCATGATTAGTGCACAGGTGTGCCTTAGACTGCCCACAATAAAAGGCCACTCTGAAAGGTGCAGTTTTGTTTTATTGGGGGGGGGGATACCAGTCAGTATCTGGTGTGACCACCATTTGCCTCATGCAGTGCAACACATCTCCTTCGCATAGAGTTGATCAGGTTGTCAACTGTGGCCTGTGGAATGTTGGTCCACTCCTCTTCAATGGCTGTGCGAAGTTGCTGGATATTGGCAGGAACTGGTACACGCTGTCGTATACGCCGGTCCAGAGCATCCCAAACATGCTCAATGGGTGACATGTCCGGTGAGTATGCCGGCCATGCAAGAACTGGGACATTTTCAGCTTCCAAGAATTGTGTACAGATCCTTGCAACATGGGGCCGTGCATTATCCTGCTGCAACATGAGGTGATGTTCTTGGATGTATGGCACAACAATGGACCTCAGGATCTCGTCATGGTATCTCTGTGCATTCAAAATGCCATCAATAAAATGCACCTGTGTTCTTCGTCCATAACAGACGCCTGCCCATACCATAACCCCACCGCCACCATGGGCCACTCGATCCACAACATTGACATCAGAAAACCGCTTACCCACACGACGCCACACACGCTGTCTGCCATCTGCCCTGAACAGTGTGAACCGGGATTCATCCATGAAGAGAACACCTCTGCAACGTGCCAAACGCCAGTGAATGTGAGCATTTACCCACTCAAGTCAGTTATGACGACGAACTGGAGTCAGGTCGAGACCCCGATGAGGACGACGAGCATGCAGATGAGCTTCCCTGAGACGGTTTCTGACAGTTCGTACAGAAATTCTTTGGTTATGCAAACCGATTGTTTCAGCAGCTGTCCGAGTGGCTGGTCTCAGACGATCTTAGAGGTGAACATGCTGGATGTGGAGGTCCTGGGCTGGTGTGGTTACACGTGGTCTGCGGTTGTGAGGCTGGTTGGATGTACTGCCAAATTCTCTGAAACGACTTTGGAGACGGCTTATGGTAGAGAAATGAACATTCAATACATGAGCAACAGCTCTGGTTGACATTCCTGCTGTCAGCATGCCAATTGCACGCTCCCTCAAATCTTGCGACATCTGTGGCATTGTGCTGTGTGATAAAACTGCACCTTTCAGAGTGGCCTTTTATTGTGGACAGTCTAAGGCACACCTGTGCACTAATCATGGTGTCTAATCAGCATCTTGATATGGCACACCTGTGAGGTGGGATGGATTATCTCAGCAAAGGAGAAGTGCTCACTATCACAGATTTAGACTGGTTTGTGAACAATATTTGAGGGAAATGGTGATATTGTGTATGTGGAAAAAGTTTTAGATCTTTGAGTTCATCTCATACAAAATGGGAGCAAAACCAAAAGTGTTGCGTTTATATATTTGTTGAGTGTATGTCCCTTTAAAAAAAAAGTGATTCTGAACATATGGATCACAGCCCCTTGGTGGACTGCAAAGGTACTGCAGGTGGGCGATGAGAGATCATTAACAATATATAAATAAAAACATTTGATTTTCTGTTTTGTAATGAATTTTAAAACTGTGCAAAAAATTTAAGACTGTTTAAAATGTCATCAGAAGCAACAGAACATGTACCGTGTTTGGACGGACATGAACTAACAACTGTCCACTGTGACTTGTGTGTGTCTGCTTGCTGTCCTCATGTGGACATACATAAAAACATATATTGCTGTTGCAGTGGGCTGCTGAGCATGCGCATGCCGTGCACATTGACAGGCTGCCCCAGGTGAAATGGACCATTAGATCATAACACGCAGCGGTGATCTGAATGTCATGCCACCCATGTGACCACCCACATGACGTGGTGTCTGTCCTGCGGTGCATCGTCCACAAGACCTGTGTTGGGCAGGACACATGCGCAGGGCTGGCTGGACACACCTACAACAGGTGTGGACATGATAAGAGCGCCCTGCTTCTCATTAATGTCATTTCATTCAACTGTATGTCTGTGACCATGGGTCATCGACAGAGGAACAGACGGATCATACTTGTATTGCCCGCTTGATAAGAGGGATATCAGGCATTTTCCCACACCTTTTACAGGACAGCGATGGTAGCTCAATAGTAAAATTTCTGACTGGCAATCAGAGCTTTTGGAAAGTGCAGGTTTGAATCCGTGGGTGTTGCATGTATTTTTTATTTATTGATTTTTTTTCACAGTAGCTGCGCGATGTGGTTACACATCGCGCAGCTGCTCGCACAGTGTTCCCACGTGCACGAACCATTGCAGCGGCATCGCGTGGATGATGCCGCTACCCATCGGGTCAGTGTATTTGTGGTTCACTCATATGAGCTGTTCCACCGTGAGTAAGGTGATGTAGCACAGTGGTAAACATATCACTGTCCCAGCTTTTGTGAAACATGTTGCAGGCATCCATTTCAAAATGAGCAAATATTTGCACAAAAACAATAAAGTCTATCAGTTTGAACATTAAATATCTTGCCTTTGTGGTGTATTCAGTTGAATATAAGTTGAAGAGGATTTGCAAATCATTGTATTCTGTTTTTATTTACATTTTACACAACGTCCCAACTTCATTGGAATTGGGGTTGTATGCCATTGTGATTATTTGCCGACCTTCTATAGTCGGTGCAGTTAAATTAAATAATAAATTAAAGAGGAGAGTGCTGTTGAAGAAGAAGAAGGAAAAAAAAAAACTAATTCCAGCTGGATGTTTTTTTCTTTCTTTTCTGTACTTCCCAAACCTTGATGTGGGACAAAACGTTTTTAGGGCACATGCTTGGAATCACCATTGGTCCTGCCACACTGATAGAGGTTTAGCTCTTAGACCAGCGTGAGAATTTGATTTGAGACAGCAGCTGAGTATCATCACACCAACCATTTTGGCATGAAGTACAATTGAGAATGTATATTAACTGTCAGTTCAGTGTTATGGCAGGACTGTCTTTGACAGTGCTGCTCCATTTCTGTGTCTCTCCAAGTACTTGATCTCACAAGTGCAGCCAATTTGAAAGCTGTCTGTTGTCAGGAATGTCGAGGAAACTTTGGCAATTCTATAAGAACTAAGTACCCCATAAAGACACTGTGTGCTCTTTGTTTTTATGTACCACATCCCTGCAGCACAATATACTTGAAGGACACTCGAAGGGCACAAACCTCTGCCGGGGAATTTATTACCTCTGCCAACCAACAGAGGATGGAATTTCAACTTTTATCCCTAGTCATACCTTTGTCATGTGATAAGGCAATAGCATTAATAAATAAGCAGAAAAGGACAAATTTTGAGTTGGATATGAATCGCCACCAAAACCTTGTAACATTAAGCATTCTGTGAGCACCTTCAGATGACAATGATAATAATCATGTATGTTGTTTTGTTTGCATAATTTAAAATGTTATGTCAGTAGCCTGGATTTTGTAGGTTTTCAGTTTGCATTATACTAAATGTATATGTGTAATGATATAGGTTATGATTGTGTTATTGTATTGTTATAACAACTTTTTTCTGTGCTTCTACTCTGCAGCAATTAATTAAGATCTTCACAGTCAGCCTTCTCTCCACTGTCATTGTGAGCATGTGGCTCTGTAGGTTAGGCGTTGGACTACCAACCTATAGACTGGGGTGTAATTTCACATCTGTGCTTCCGTCTACATGTCTGTGTCCTTGTGCAAAACACTTCTTCTGCATCATCCCAGTCCCCCCAGCTGTAAAAGGGTATTGTCCTTGACCGGGGAATTAGCCTTTGAAAAACTGACATTCCATCACAGGGGATTGCGGGTGGAGGCATAGAGTTTCTTTTGCTTCATGCTACAGTATCAGGGAATAAGCAACAGCCCAAGGACATCAGGGTGTAGGCGTTGATTGTGAACCTGGACTTCTGTTTTATATTTGGGACAAAAAAAAAATGTCGTTATATTTAGCCTTCTTCCTCATCGATATAAATTGTGTTTGTTCCTGATCTTACAGTTTTGTATAATAGGTTGTACAGTTGTTTGTGGTACCATCACAATTATTGGGATGGCTGCTAATAATGAACTTGGTTTGAAATCTTTCTCAATAATATCTTCTCTCCTCCAACTTGACGAAGATAAAAAAAAAAAAAAGATCGCTAGGGGGAGCATCCTATCCAAGAAGTAGTTGTGTCCTGTAGAGTGCATAAAATATATATTAAAGTTTTTTGCTATACCACTGTATTTTTTCATCCTTGTGTGTGTCTACTTCACTTATTAGTTCTTTCAGGTATCTTTTGAGGTGACTTCTTTTCTTCTCGCTCTGAGGTCAATACTCTGTCCAGTTGCAAGCACAATTCCCCTGCTCGTCACAAAAAAGAATGTGCCTGGATGTCTTGTAATCACTACTTTTTTATGTATGTAACTAAGCACCACACAACAGCGATAGCAATCATAACCGGAATGCAGTCATATAAAGTGACTTCAGAGCACTCTGGTCTATCAAACGATTTCTTCCTCTTTTATGAGGCTGTGATTGATTTCTCCGTTGGTTGCAGAACGTAGTACTCTCTATATTCTATTTATCCCCAGAAATCAGAAACGTCAACACAAAACAAAGAACAAAATAGACCCCAGAGTGTAAAGTTGTAGTGTTTTAGATGAGTTTTCTCCTTTTTTGAAAGCCAGGTCTCTGAGAGTTAATAAAAAAAAAAAGTATATTCATCTAGAAAGTTATAGCATATTTGGTAAGGTCTGAAGATATCTTCCACAGAAATGTCTGCTGTCACCCAGATATAATGGAGCTCAGTCATGGTTCGGAACGCTACTTTTGTGAAATCAACAGCTGTGTGTATTCCTGAACGCATCACTCAGGGTGACTCACAGTGATATACAGACCTTGGCGGAACACTTTTGTAAATTATTGTTACAACTGTATTCCAGTGAAAAAGAAGATTGAATAAAATATATGTTTTGGCTCACATCTGTATCTGAGCCATAGATACGTGGATGCTTTCAGGAAATGGGCGCTGTCCAAGGCCTGTGGCGGTTTTGAGGTGTGTCAAGTGCTCCCAGACCTGGTCTGACCTTTATCTGAGTTTTTATCAAGCTACTCAGTGAGCTGACGGTGAAAATGTTTAGTGTTGTAGGTAATATTAAACTGTCCCCTCAGCCAGAGTTGCAACAACTCTGGCTGAGGGGACAGTTCGAGAAAGTTTCCATGTCTGGATTCTCATTTTTACCTGAGACCATCAAATATGGACATCGGGTATTGCGAAAGCTTTGCATCCATCTGTCCATCTGTCTGTGCTCAGCATAAGTCCAGTCCTATTACTGCCACAAGTTCAAAGATGACAAGTTCAAAGATGGCTAACCTTGACCTATGTTAAGAGGTTATAAAGTAAATTGTAAATGGATTGCATTTATATAGCGCTTTTCCATCTGCTATATAATGCTTATGATGCTTTGAGCATCTTCATCAGATGCTCAAAGCGCTTTACAAATAATGCCTCACATTCACCCCGATGTGAGGCAAAAGTCACATTCTGTTTCAGTCTGTTCAGTTTTGTTTTTGAGTGGCAGGGGTGACAGCCAATCAGAGTAGAGCTGCACTGTGACATCAGTGGCTGGCCTCTCTAAAACTGCTTTGTTTTGTGTTTTTATATACATGTCTGTCATATATTATGTAAAAGCTAGTGAGAAATAAACACTTCTAAAACTGAAAACGCAGTGTTTGGAACCTAATAACACCTCTGAACATATTCACAAGACACTTCATGGATGTTAGCATGGGGATGTCACAAGCTGGTAGCTAGCTGCCAGCTTGTTTCGTTTGTGTGTAAATATAACCTCTTTGTCAAAAACTGAAAATGCTGTTTTTGTAACCTAATAACACCTCTGGAGTCATTTACAATACATTTTGGGACATTAGCATGCATGCTAACATCCGTTAACTCAAAGCTAACTTCCTATGGAGTTGAATTTTCCTTGATTTGCACAACTTATGCTCATGTCAAAATCTCATGTACATAAACAAGCAAGGCCTCCTGCAGATGCTTTAAAAACATAAATATTCTTTTTGATTGATTGATTGATCGAGGGGCTTTACTGAACATGTACAAATTGTACGTAAGACAATAGGATCTTAAAAATTAATTAAACAATTGCAAATTATAAAGAACACAATGCTCATATGGCCATTGTGCATTTAGCATTGTGTTATATTTATTTATTTTTTAAGTATTCTCCATTATTAAATACATTCTATTATGATAGTTTCTGATTGTAAACTGTATGTATATAAAGTGTTTTTTCTCTCTGTTTAAGATGCAGCTCCATCCAGAGATGGGTGTGGTATTTGTGCTGAAAACCCTTCTGTCCTGTGCACCAACAGCATTTCTTGGATATTCGTTTTGTGAATTGTTCTGTAATTTGTGTTTGTAGCATGGCCCAAGCAGAGGATCACCCCTTTGAGTCTGGTCTGCTTGAGGTTTCTTCCTCAGAGGGAGTTTTTCCTTACCACTGCTGCTCTGGGGGTTAGTAAGGTTAGACCTTACTTGTGTGAACCACCTTGAGGCAACTCTGTTGTGATTTGGCGCTATATAAATGAAAATAAATTGAAATTGAAAATAGCTCTAAATTCAATTTAAATTAATCTTACTGTGAAATGCTTAAACCAAGCAAGGAGCAAGATGGCCTGTGCATGGAAGAGCAAAGATGTTGCCTTCTAAGCAACCATGACAGTGTTAGTCTTAAGCCAGTCTCCCATGATTTCTGGTCACAATTGATATCTCGTTTCAAAAAATGGAGAAAGGAGGCTTGCTTGTCCACAACAGCAGTCTAACGTTGTGTAGCATTGTATTATGCACGATCATAGATGCGGTCAAGCGGTTAGTGCACTTGTTTCCAGTGTGGAAGGTTCCCAGTGCAAGACCACCCCTGTCCATTCTCCATGTAATGTGGAATTGTGTCACGAAGGGCATCCGGCATAAAACCTGTGCCCCATCAACATGCAGATCCACCTCGGACCCGCTGTGGTGACCCAGAGTGAAAACAAGGGAGAAGCTGATGGAACGTACTATACAACAGGCTAATGCTGATTACATGCAACATTGAACACAGCCCTGTGACACAGGAACCACAACAGCACTGTGAGCAGTCTATACATGAATGTCTGTGGTTATAACAAGATGTTATTACGTACATACATCTTCAACCGCTTATCTGGGATCAGGTAGGGTGTGGGCACAGTTAGCACTATTGCCTCACAGCAAGAAGGTCATGGGATCGATTCCCACCTGTGGCCTTTCTGTGTGGGGTGTGCATGCTCCCCCATGTTTGCATGGGTTCCCTCCGGGTGCTCCAGCTTCCTCCCACATCCACAGACATGCAGGTTAGGTGGGATGGAAAGTTTAAATTGTCCGTAGGTGTGCGTGGGAGTGTGTATACCTCGCCTCACACCCTATGACTGCTCGGTTTGGGACCGGCACTCAGAATGTACTGACTGCAAACCCCATGTGGCTGTCAATAATAATAAGGTTCCACTTGTTTTGGCAAAAACAATAGATTTTACTGAGCTCCAAATGTCTGTTAAGTGTTACTCTTTTTATTTTTTAACATTCATATGACAGTCTCCAGTGGCTCAGACTGTTTTCCATGATGATCTGAAGTTTAGACAAAATGTCATTTCTTACCAAAATTGATGGCAAGCAGTGAAACACTGAGATAGTAAATATTTTTATTGACTCCAACCAGAAATCAGAACACAGCTTCAGATCTCTGTGTTTCTGCTGGGTGTCAGGTCAGTAAGCTGAAGACAGAAGCTCAAGCATGAAATCCTAACACAGTAGGGGATAACAGAAAAACTGGTTTAAAACTGCATTTCATCTTGAGGTAACTGCTGACAAGACGCCCTTGAGCACTTAACCTCTGGTAGCTCAACAGCAGTGAATCGGGAGCCTACATAGTGCCTCCCATTGTGAATGCGTGCAGAGTTCTGAATATGAAGCTGGCCGTCACTGAAAAGCTGGTTTAAAACTACACTTTATCCTGAGGTAACTGCTGACAAGATGCCCTTGAGCACTTAACCTCTGGTAGCTCAACAACAGTGAATCGGGAGCCTACATAGTGCCTCCCATTGTGAATATGAAGCTGGCCGTCACTGAACCCAGTATGGTTCCACAATATGACCTACTCCCCATGTTCTGAGACAAACAGCCTTTTCTCAGCTGCAGGAAATTGGCACATACATTCAGTTAAATCCTGCAGCCCTGCCTTTGCACCTGCCATAATATCAGGAGAAAGGGGTTATCCCTTATTGTATGCAATGTTTTTATGTACCTAAGATGTACTGGCTTATGGGGGTATTTTTTGGGATATTTTTAAGTAGCCCTCACATCAAATTGTGGAGGACACTTAATGAGGTTATGGGTAGAAGTTGAACAGAACGGAGCATGTATCACAAAACCTTCTGACATAGGGAATTAGTTTAACTAATTTCTGCGTAAAGTAAATACAGTCAGAGATCAATTGTTGCCTGTGAGTGTATAATGTCCAAATCTATTATAGAAAATAACATCATGTCTGGTAAGGATTGTTGTTTTGATTTTAAGTCCATTAAGGAAGAGGAATTGAGAAAACATCTTTTTGCACTTGATAGTGATAAACCATGTGGGCTTGATAATCTAGATGGCAAACCCCTGCAACTCTCAGCTAAATAGTAGTAAAGCCATTATGCCATATTTTAATATATGTTTAAAGAAGTGTGTCTATCCTCATTTGTGGAAAATTGCAAAAGTTACTCCTCATTCAAAAAAATCGTAGAGAGCCATTTACAGGCCAGGACACCATGCCCGTAAGTATTTTACTGGTACTAAGCAAACTACTCAAGGCAGTTATGTTCAAGCAAATTCAGCATTATCATGAGGAAAATGCCATTAATTTTGATTTTCAGCATACATATGAAGCAGGTTATACCACTGCGAATGCATTGACATCTCTTTGAGATGACTGGCTTAGACTCTGCTATCAATTTCATGAAAAGCTACCTAATTAACAGAAATGTTTCATGTTCAGTGGTGCTTTTTCAGAAATCAAACCTCTTCAGTCTGGTGTCCCCCAGGGGAGCTGCCCTTGTCCTCTTCTTTATTCTGTATTCATAAATGATATGCCATATGCATAAAAAAATGCAGATATGATAGTTTATGCAGATGATACTACCATGTATATATCTGCTGAGAGCACAGACCAAGTCAAAGGAATGCTTCAACAAGGCTTCAGAATGGGTTAGAGAAAAGAACCTAAAGTTGAATGCCTCTAAAGGCCCGGTCCCACTGGCTTTTAGGAATATTTGCGTATGATTTGCGCACAGACTTGGTTTATATTCGCTAAACATCCACAATATCCATGAAACATGCATGCATGAGTCGGCCGACATCCGCACACGTCTGCAATTATCTGCAGAGGCACGTTTTTCCGTTGCCAGGATTTTTGAGCTGCACAAAATTTTGGTTGCGGATGACATCTGCCTTACATACGCAATACATATTCAATATATAATTTATGCGCTGTATATCCGCAACTGCTGATATCTGCAACTGACGGGGTATTGCGGCTTCGCAGCGGACTGGGACAGTGTGTAAAATGGATATATAGCGTGCCTATCACATTCACATCACGTACTAAAATAAGTTGTAGTCAATGCATAGAGAGCAACCATGAATAAAGCGTGTGTATTACATCTGCTTTGCATCTGATTTGCGGACAATTTGCGAATCCATAACAAACAGTTCACGTAAAAGTGCTATATAAATGTGGCAGAAATCATCAACATACTTACCAGTCATTGCCAGTCCAGCTGTGGAGACGTACAGATGTAGTTATGGATCCCCAAAAACGTAGTGTGATAATTGCTGCCATCCAACAACATACCAGTCAACTTGTCCAAGTCCAGCAATTGCTCCAGAGGCTGTGGTGTTGGTTTGAATAGTGATGCCGAAAGGCCCGAGTGTGCTTCTTTTATGACTGCAATGCAGATTCCGTGCATGCGCAATACAATTGCTGTTTCCGCAACACATGCACAATGCATTCTCAATACATCATAATACTTCCATGATAATCGCAGTCATCTGATCCGTTTCCTCAATACATGCGTGATACATCCGTGATTGTTCGTCATATATTCGCTATACATTATTAATATATCTGTAATTCATACTGAGACATTTGTCATTCTTGGCCAATTTTGTTGTGGATGACAACGAACGCCCAACATTTGTATACTCATTTCATGCGCAATTAATCCTCTTCCCAGTGGGACCAACAGTGGAAGCCAACAGAACCACATCGTCCGCAAACAGCAGAGACGAGATTCTGTGGTTCCCAAACCAGACCCCCTCTACACCCTGGCTGTGCCTAGAAATTCTGTCCATAAAAATAATAAACAGAACCGGTGACAAAGGGCAGCCCTGGCGGAGGCCAACGTGTACTGGAAACAGGTATGACTTACTACCGGCAATGCGAACCAAGCTCCTGCTGCGGTCGTACAGGGACCGGATAGCCCTTAGCAAAGGACCCCGGACCCCGTACTCCTGGAGCACTCCCCACAGGGTGCCCCGAGGGACACGGTCGAATGCCTTCTCCTGATCCACAAAACACATGTGGACTGGTTGGGCAAACTCCCATGAACCCTCGAGCACCCGATGGAGCGTGTAGAGCTGGTCCAGTGTGCCGCGACCAGGACGAAAACCACACTGCTCCTCCTGAATCCCAGGTTCGACCATCGGTCAAATTCTCCTCTCCAGTACTCTGGAACAGACCTTACCGGGGAGGCTGAGGAGTGTGATCCCCCTATAGTTGGAACACACCCTCCGATCCCCCTTCTTAAACAGAGGGACCACCACCCCGGTCTGCCAATCCAGAGGCACTGTCCCCGATCGCCACGCGATGTTGCAGAGGCGTGTCAGCCAAGACAGCCCCACAACATCCAGAGACTTAAGGTACTCAGGACGGATTTCATCCACCCCAGGAGCCTTGCCACCGAGGAGCTTTCTAACCACCTCAGTGACTTCGGCCTGGGTAATGGATGAGTCCGCCTCCGAGTCCCCAGTCTCTGCTTCCTCTTCGGAACACGTGAAGAGAATAGAGAATGAGAACAACCCCAAGAAAACCATCCCAACCGTGAAGCATGGGGATGGAAACATCATACTCTGGGGGTGCTCTTCTGCAAAGGGGAGAGGACGACTGCACCGTATTGAAGGGAGGATGGATGGGGTCAGGTATTGTGAGATTTTGGCAAACAACCTCCTTCCCTCAGTAAGAGCATTGAAGATGGGTCATGGCTGGGTCTTCCAGCATAACAATGACCCCAAACACACAGCCAGGGCAACTAAGGAGGGGCTCCGTAAGAAGCATTTCAAGGTCCTGGAGTGGCCTGGCCAGTCTCCAGACCTGAACTCAATAGAAAATCTTTGGAGGGAGCTGAAACTCCAAACCTGAAAGATTTGGAGAAGATCTGTATGGAGGAGTTGACCAAAATCCCTGTTGCAGTGTGTGAAAACTTGGTCAAGAACTACAGGAAACGTCTGACCTCTGTAATGGCAGACAAATGTTTCTGTATCAATTGTTAACCCCTTAACGCCTGTTGTCGCATATATGCTACAATATTTGACTCAAATATGCAACATACCAAATTGACCAGTATGCCTGTTGTCGCAAATTTGCAACATACCATTATTATTATTATAACATTATAACATAAATTATTACCAAAATACCAAAATTACTATTTATTTTTTGTGCAAAAGTGAAATTAATAATCTCAACATTATTTACCATCTACTTAAAGGCAAAAACACACACAAAACATTTTTTTTATATACAGCTATATAAATTCAGATGTTAAGGGGTTAAGCTCTGTTTTGTAGGGGTTCAAATACTTATTGTATGCAATAAAATGCAAATTAATTATTTAAAATCATACAATGTGATTTACTGGATTTTTTTAGATTCTGTCTCTAACAGTTGAAGTGTACCTACGATAAAAATTAATGGGAAATGGGAAACCTGCTAAACTGACAGGGGATCAAATACTTATTTTCCCCACTGTATATATGTATATATTGAAGTGCTATATATATATATAGCATTGAAGTGCTATATTTAAGTGAAGTCTAGCACCTTAACTGAAGGCTTCATTAAAAAAAAACCTTTATGCACCACTGTTGCTGTGATTTTTAAATATGCATTAATTATTATTATTATTTTTTTTTTATTATTTAATTCATGTAAAATGGCCATTTTTTCTGCAATTCATTAAAAGTGCTCCAGTTGACTTGCCAGGCCTGACCTTTTGGCTTTTAAAGTTTAATGTTCTCTTTGAAGACCATTAAAATAACTCAAGACATCTTAAAATATATTTGCTTTATGAAGGCAGTAAAGGTTACATTTGCCTTCATGCTATAAAGCCAGGGTTTGTCGGATTTACGGATATTTGTTAGCACAGATGGAAATTAGCGTTTATAACCATCTGTTCATTTGTGTAAAATTATTGCAACAACAATTTGTTGTCTTTTCAAACAATAAGCATAAAATGAACCATTCATATCGACATAGGAGAAGGTAACCCCCCCCCCACCCCATTGTTAAAACGATAGTCAAAAAGTAACATACTTACTCTGTCTTTTAACTTTTGAAGTGCAACTAGAAGACTGTAGAAAAAAAAGAAGAATCAGTGGTTACTCCTCTAAACACTGTGTACTGGTTGCTAGTGCAGGCTAAGAAGTTTTAGAACCCTCATTTTTTGTGAAATCGAGGATCATCATTGCACCAATCCCTCGGCCGCAAGGAAGATCAGTTCAATCAGTTTAGTTAGTCTTTGTTGTCATTGTATACTGGATGCAATGAAATTGCACGTGTCCCTTGGTGCTACAAAATTAATTCAAAGAATGTAAAGGTACGTTATATAAATATGAAATAAAAGTATAGAATAAAGTCTTGGTGTTGGGCCTCTGCCTTGTGTCATTGCTGTTGAGGCAGTTTTTGATCCCCCTCCTGTAAGCGGCCTTAATCTCTCTGATGCATCTCTTCAGGTTGTCTCTGACAACATCTCCAGATGGTCTCTTGGTTGATTCCTGGACTGCATGTTGGACCCAGAGATGACTGAACATGTCCAGTCTTGATTCGTAGTGTTTGTGACAGACGCTGCATGTGGTTGCTGTGGGAAGCTTCTTTACATATTTTATTGGAACATTTCCACTCCTGTGCAGTTGCTTGCCAGCTGGCTTGGTTCCTCATGTGTTTTTCCCAGGTCTTCCAGTTAATGGAGCAACTCTTGTGGTTATGCTTCAGGAGGTCTTTGCAGCATTTCTTCTGTCCTTCTCTGGATGGTTTTCCTTCGCTCAGCTGGAAGTAGCGGATGTGTTTGGTAAGCCAGTTGCCATCCATCCTAATGACGTGACCCACCCACCGAAGCAGATTCTTGATGATGATTCAATCTATGCTCCAGAGTCTAGCTTCTGCCAGGACACTAATATTGGTACAGTCGTCTTCCTACTTGATGTGGAGGATACTCCTCAGGCAGGAATGGCGGGTCTTCAGGTGGCAGCAGTAGGTGGTTTAGGTCTCAGATCTGTACAGCAGGGTCAGCATGACAACAGCTTTGTAGACAAGCCTTTTTTTGCCTTGTGTCAAAGGTAACTTGTTGAAAACATGGGTGCGAAACTGGCCAAACAGTTTCTGCACACTTGAGTCAGTGTTGGATCTCATTGTTGATGTCAGCATTTGTTGACACATGGCTGCCTAGATATGGAAATCAGGTCACATTCTGCAGGACCTGTCTGTGCAGTCTTATAGTAGGAGGCTTTGGGATAACCATGCTGGCCAATACAGGATCCGTGTCTTCTTCAGTTTGATTCCAAGACCAAGGTCAGTGTCAACATCATTGAAGGTTTCAAGGATTTTGTGAAGACCTATTTTTGTAAAGGATAATATGCTGTTGTTGGTGTGCTTGAAGTACAAGTGGTGGTGATTTTCTTGGAATGCACAGAGAACTGGGGCATTTCATTTTTAGCTCACCTGGACCAAAGCCCCAATGATCTTATGCTGTGGACTGTCTATCCATTGACAGCGGTGGCATTTGTAAACATCTTTTTCTCTGGCCCAATGAAGCTGAAGTTTGTTGAGGCATTATGATCTGATTTCAAATATTGCCACCATGGTGGCCATCTTGAAAATCTCTTATATAGCCATTTGTCAGCCATTTATGCAGCAATTGAGGTGACATTTGCTACATGGGCAGCAATCACCAAGTCTAAAAACATATCTGACAGGTGAATTTTTCAATTTTGGTCTTTGTGCAACTGTGATCATACCCACTTTTCCAGTTATCATTTTACACATCTTCTCAGAATCCACAAATTCAATGAAGATAAAACTTGGTGTTCCGACCCATGAGGACACCGAAGTTTGTTGAAAGCATTGTGATACGATTTCAAATGTGGCTGTCATGGTGGCCATATTAAAAATGCCACTTTGTGCAATTGGTCAGCAGTTTTTAAAGCTATTGAGTTGAAATAGGTAACACCAAAACATATCTCATGGGTTTTGACATTGATACAGGCTTTGGAGTTTGGAAATGCCCACTTTTCTAGCTGAAACTGTAAGTTCATGTGTCATCTAGGTGAGCTACAGTGCCAGTGGCACTATTTTTTTTTTTATTTCTTTAATTGCCAGCACGTGAACATAGTTATGTCACAGAGTTGGTGCTTAGTGATTTAATTTCATTTTGGGCTCATTGCCATTAATACCGGCAAAATACTCATTTACATACTGCTGTTTACAGCACATTACTGCCTATCTGTCAACTGCACCTTTGCACTTAGTAAATTGGAGTACCCACACAATTTAGCACTCCTTAGTAAATCAAACCCTTTATCTTTGTACATACCTTGATTGTTTTTCTGCATTTTAACACATCCTAATTATAGTTAGTTACAATCCTAATTAGGAGTAGTGGTGAGCCACAGTCTGGTGTTCGTGACCAAATGCAGGTATTGAGATGCAACCTTGGTCAAGGGCAGTGAAAGAAGCACAAAGCTTATGTGCATGGTGTCATGGTGGGAGAAAATTGGAGGGTCTGGATGAAGCCCACTCAGACCCAGGGGGAACATGCAAAAAATGCCAACTAGAAAGGAACTGAGCAATGGTGGATTTGAATCCCAAACCTTGTTGATGTGAGGCATAAGTGCTCATCACTGCATCACCCAGAATGACTAAGGACATTTTTCCATCAAGAAAATTTAGGATGTCAAAATGCCACTTTCAGCTCATCCAGTATGACGTTTATAGCCAGAAATACCCCATAAACATTGGGGATGTATCCAAAAAATGATCCTGTTGCTTTAAATGGAAAGGAACTGGGGTCTCCTGTACAAAGACTTGTGTGGATTTCTTACTGAAACATGGCACATGCTAAAACACAGAAACTGGCATATGCACAGAAATATCCAGAGGTATCAAAATGTGCATACACGTGGATCCAAGCATGTTCCATTTGTTCATCCCACTGCATGTGGAATTGAGTGCCCACGCTGATGTACCAATCTCCTCCTCTCCACAACCCTATTTAAATATACAAATTCATGTAAATAGGCCCTGGGATGTGGGATTCCCTTCTGTCTGATACTTCGACATGAACACAGAAAATAAATTCTACCAAGTGTGGGCTACAGATGACTGGAAATGACATGGAGACATGCAGAGATTGTTTATTTGGTTCCCTGCCAAACATAATATCCATGAAATGGAAATAAAGTTAGTGTGAACATGTGTGTATGAGGCTGTAAATGCTGTGGGCTCACAGCAGCACACACACACTGAAGTTAAAACAAATGAGCTGCGTCACGGCTGATGGTGTGTGACATCCACAACTTTACACACGTTTATTGACAAATACTGAACACAGGGAGACACTCAGGGGCCTGCAGGGGAGCTCTAGTTCCACCTTCAAGCAAAACAAAAAGACATTAATAATAATAACAAAAAACATATTTGAATGCACACATGCCCAAATGTGCCTGTGTTGGTTTCTGTTCGGAACAATTACACAAATAAACTATATACTCATTAAGAAGCCACCCATTGCACACTGTGCCAGCCCACAGTCTGTTCCCAACAAAACAAATTCATCATGTGATGGCACCTTTATTGCAATATGTGTGTAGTCAATAGCTCTGATTACATTAGGGAAACCAGCTCTCACTGCAAATTGCACTTTGATGTTGGAATGTGATATTTGGACGATTCCATTCCACACAGCTGACAAGGCTTGGTGCAAGGCTGACTGGCACACTCCTGATAGATCAGCCAGCTCAAGCTGGAGTGCCCCTGTTGACAGGAAGCCCAGCGTGGTCAGCACAGACAACCACCTGCCTCCTCACTGTATTGTGCTCTCGGCCAACCGCAGTTCTGCATGCAGCTCCAGTAACACTGGGCTTGGTAATCGAAATCGGCTATGAGCCAGTTATCGTCATTTGCAAATAAATCCTTGCATTCCCTGAATACACACTCATGTCAGATTGCACTATTTGCAAGGTCCTCTAAAACGCTAATGCAGCCACTGTTAATGGCATTTTCTTCATCACTTTGCGCATGCTTTTATACATCCATATAATTGCATTTCACTTTTGATACATCTGAATGCTAGAGTGGAAATGGACGTAGGCCATATTTTTGTGCACATGCAGCATGAGGCTCCTGGTGCCTTTTCTCTGGGGGGAAGATGAACAGCAGCAACCATGTAATGGCTGCAAAATCTGTATTCTCACAAATCCAATGGGTGTGTTGCACAGAGTCAGCATGTTTTGCAACTCCATATATGGAGTTCCTACCATGATCCATTTCTGGACTAAACTTTCCATATGTGTATTTCTGTACATGCACAGATTTGTGATCTATATGAACTGAATTATGGGGCTTTGAGAATGTATAACATCCAACTTCTAATAAAATAATGACAGTATAAATACTAGAATAAAAAACTGACATTGTTCAAGGTGAACCCCATAAAACTGAGGTGATGCCTAGAATTTAAATAGATTTGTTTTTATTTTGTTTTGCTTTTCTTCACTTATTTATGGGGTTGATATGTATCCATAGTTTTGGCTGTAGTCAGATGCCTGTCCAAACATGAACTGTCTGCATTGAGTAATGATGGAACTGTGAACAATTTGTGGTTCATTGTCTTGTTTAGAGTCATTTTAACACAATGGCGTATTGATAGCTCAGTCTATCTTTCATTTTATGGACAATTTGCTGTGCCACCTGAGCCACGGTCACTCCGTTTTGTTGAAGGGAAAAAAACTAATATAGTTGGTGTAATGTATTGGAACAGCTTAGCCTGTGGTTCCAGGTGCCAGGTGTTTGGTTTGATTGGCACATGCAGAGCAGGATTGTGTCATGCCAGGGAAGAATGTTGATATTCAGTGGAGTGGAGGTAGGACTCCAGGAAAAAGATATGTCACATGTCCTGAATGATGTGATTTGAAGGATTAAATGAGTGGCATCTTGTAAAATCTATCAGGTTGGAATCGGTGTCACAAGGAGAACCAAAATGTTTTGTCTTCTGCCCACTAACAGCAGTATTGATATCTACGGTCTGATTTACTAAGGGTTTGCTTCTGTAACGACTGGGGCAAACACACCATACCTCCCGGTGTCGTTGACCAAACGGTCTCCCCTAAAATTCGGTCCGCCCTGCCTTCACTATGCATGCGTCTTTACCCGCGGCTCACGGATTATCACCTCGATTCTCATTAAAACTGCACTCCAGTCATCATCTATCTCAGCGACAGATATCTGAAGCTTTTGTACAACAGTCATTTCCACACAAATTCACCATTATTTCATCATAAAAGACGGAGGAAACGATGAGACCGATGCGGCTACACGTGCTGCTAGCTGATGCATTCACTGTGCGTCGGCCATTTCAAAGCATCACAGAGTATCGCCTCATTCCTGCTTAAAACTTTTTTGTTTCTGCTTAAAACTGACTTCAGAAAGATTTAAGAGTTTTTACCTTGTCATCTGATGGTGAATAATCCCATTAATCCATTTGATCACTTTGGGTGAAGAGACTCTGTCTCAGACGAGCGGCTGTGAAATGATGCATGTGCAGTGGAGGCAGGGTGGACCAATTTTTTGGGGCGGACTGTTCGGTCTCCAACACTGGAATGAAACTGGGCATGCTGATTTACTAATGTTGCGCACTGAGGACTATGTCTTTCCAATGTGCAAAATAGTGTGTATTGTATGTGCAGTTTAGGGTGCATCCACCTGATTTTGCAAAATTATGGGTAGTTAACATGTAAATAGGGGAGGTTTGCACACAATGAGATTTATCAAGATCCAAAGGGAACCTACAGAGTTCTCTATATTTTGTGTGTTTTAAACCTGAGTGTTAACATATTGCACTTCACATACTCTTGTTCCAGCAGCCAAGACACTGCCACCTCCTCATAGACACAATTAAAAAGAAAAAATATCATTCTGTGTAAACATCAGAGCAATATAAAGAGTAAGCGGATTACTTTGTGCATAGTTTGTTAAGAACAAATTTCTCCGTGCACAACAGGTGGACAATAATTCTGTGCTTTTCTGTGCTGAGCACAGAGAACATTTTTGTGTGATTCCTGATCATTACTGTCATTGCTATAGTTTAAAGTCACATTCACATGAAGGCTCCAACTAATTTAATGAAAAATGGTATGAAAATGTTTCTCTAATGACAACTGTTAATAGTTTTGTGGTGCATGGAACAAAAACAAGCCCACATTCAAATTCCAGTGAACTGCTTTTGTATTAACCCTGTGTCATGCAGAAACACAAAAGTTTGGAAAGCCCACAGTTTAGGAGTCATTACATGGGATCTCAGTAAATCAGATGCATAATGTTTATTTGATCATTGTTCCTTTAGTTTCCCTGGAGTTTCTTGTTTATAAAGTTTTTTTTTTTCCCTGGTAAAAACTCTGTTTTGTGCTCATTAAATTTCTTCTAGACTGCATTTGCAACTCTTTAGAGTGCTGCTTCATATGGATTTTGAAATTGTGTATTTGAGATGTTTGTAGAGCCTAATGCAGTATCCTTAATGTCATTTTATGTTTTTTTTTCTCCCACCAGATGCAACGTGGACAGCAAAGTATCACGAGTGGCGTGGCTCAACCGTACCACGATCTTATTTGCAGGAAGTGAGAAATGGTCTCTGGATCCTCGCGTCATCCTGATGGAAAACACGGCAGTGACAGAGTACAGCATTAAGATCCAAAATGTTGATGTCTATGACGAGGGCCCCTATGTCTGCTCCATCCTCACGAACAAAAAGCCTAAATCTACAAAGGTGCATCTCGTTGTTCAGGGTAAGAAGCTTTTGACAGAGTAAAATGTGGATGGATGGTTTGATCCTGAAGTTTTCCAGATCCATTTGGAATGATGCCGCTCAAGTTTATAGACATTACACTCTGAACATCTCAGCAACCATGATAGAATTTTAATACATATCTGACTGTAATTGTCATGATGGCCATTTTGTAAGTAAACACATTGCCAATTGTTACAGCTTAAGGTGCACTGACATGAGCGTACCCACGCGAGAGGGGCGCCGGTGCATGCTATTTTGCACAATTTTGAAATGTTCAAAAAATCTTTCACGCACAAATGTCATGCTATGTAGCGCGATCTAATCTCCAACACTACGTGCAGCTTGTCAAGTGGAGTAAAGAAGTGAACAGAGCGAGTGGTGCCCGTCAGCGGATTGCATCAGAGCACAGCTCGTCTGAAGGATTATAACAAGAAGTTAAATCTGTTACAGACATTCTTCAACATCTGCAAACAAGAAGGAAAGAACACGCAACTCTTTTATCAAGCCATGACAATCTGGACAAGTCAATTACCTTTTTAGACATCTCAAAATGCTTTCTGCAGGTAGTTAGTTGCGCACGAACGTCTCCGGCTGCAGCCTCATCTGATTCAGGATGCGATTAGACCCATTTTCAATGGCCAATTTGCAGAAAGAAATGATTAATCCGCCACAAAATAATTATGTTATATACACGGCTTCCAGCGCAGAGCGCGTGGCAGCTGGTGGAAGAAAGAGCGGCGTCCAGCTGTGAATACAGCTGTTGGGATTGTCACAACGACGTTCGTACTATTGCGTGAGTCACAGGCATGCTTGTGTCAGTGCACCTTTTGACTTAGGAACCCAGTGCAGAGAACCACAACGATGGAAGGTAAAAGCAAGTTTATTGTCCTACAGACAATAATAGCACATTTTGTATCAGAAGACAACATGGGTGATGAGTCCAACAGGCCACAGTCTTTCAAAGGGAACAGCAGTAGGGTTATTCCAATCATTTGCAAAAGGTCAGTTGACAGAGACCTATCATAGAAAGTGATCAAGTCAGTAGTGGCAAGCAAAGCTCAGGAAACTCAAAATGGCAACAAAAGTCTGTAACAGAGAGGCAAAAACACTTTAAAAACACTAACAGTATAAACACAAGAGGGCAGGGATGAACCTAGATAATCTGGCAATGAGGGAACGTCTGGTGGTGGTTATAAAGGCTACCAAGCAATTACACTCAGAGGTGCAGAGACACTTGTAGCCAGAAGAAACAGGAAATGATGCTACATGGAGATATAGTGGAAGTAATGTCAAAGTCAAAGCACCAGAGATTTAGAGAAATTTAACCAGAGGACACAATAATAATAACAGTACACTGAAAATAATGCCAGGACTAGAATAACACTGTGATAAGAAACAAAGGTCAAAAATGTTACACATGAGAGCCAATGTTTGTTCAGCAAACATTTAAATTTTATACTTGAAAATTTTGATAAGATTTACAGGTTTTACGAAGACTATAATATTTAGTTGTCATTACTGGTTGTTTTGAAGCACCCAGTGGTAGGTTTTGACCAGGCCCATTTTACCCAATTGTATCTTAAACCAAAAAATAACCTTCCCTCCATTGTATGTCTGTCTAATGTTAAGAAACAGTCCACATAAAAGTATTTTTATGGTGAGATGATGCCTGTTTCAACATACATGGTAGCTTGCTGAATCTGAAAAGGGATGAACTGCATGAGAATCAATGGATGGCGTATCCCAGGTGCTGTTGTTTTAGAATCATACCTTTCCTGACTTGGTGTTATTTACAAGTGTAGCATTGTAAATATGATGTATTCTTTTGTGGAGTTGGCCAGTGTAGGTCTTCAGTGAAATCAAACAAGAATTAATCATTTTTTGTTTCAAGGTTGCTATGAGTAGGTGATGGACGTGGGATTCAATCTCAATTCAATTTCAGATTGCTGATGGGTATTGATTCAGTCCACTGTGCACTGAAAAATGTTCTGGCCCACTTTCATTGCACAATGCTGCTAAATCAACTGTAGGCACTGAAAATGTTCTGTAATCTTTTATGATGGAATCAGTTTCCTTCAGCTACTTTTAGCAAACAATTACCACATTTTTATTGCGCATGCATTTAAGATCTATGCAGTTGATGCGTTTACACCAAACTGACACATGATTGAAGTTTCAATTAAATACTTAGTACTCATGTCTCTACCTCAAATCATCAAAGGAATACATGAAGAAAAAAAAAAACACTGCTATAGATATAAATCACACAACTCACAAACAAATGAAGAAGGAAAACCAGAGATCAAGTTTTAAATCTTATAAGACCCCAGTGATCCCATTTAATATTTCTTGGCACCACCCTTATGTACAAATCCACCCCAAAGTTTGTCCTTTTCCATTCCTGGTTAAATTCCAAATTTTCGACATTAAGTTTCATACAAGCAAACGCCCAAGCTCTCTAAATGTATTTCATGTATACGTATTACAAAAACCTAATTCTTATTTACATTTTATCTTCTTTTAAATGATCCTGAGAAGCAGCAGACGGGTTTTGATTAAAAAATTATCGCACAGACAAGAAAGCACATCTACAGTGTATTTTCCTTTTTTTCCTGACCTTGAATACCCTGACCATCTGGATGCTGCAAACTCATCCTTCAATCTAACAGCAGCCACAAGAACCACACATTGAGCAAAACCGTGCTTCCGTACACCAGCAAACACAGGCGGCGGTCTGTACCCACCAATGCATCTGCTCCAACAATCAATGTGGATGTGACATGTTTGTCAGCAGCATAAAGGCAACAATCCAACTGTTTCCACCATTTCCCATTTCATAGTGTGCTGCAGTTTCTCTGCTCGGAAGTAAAATTACGGTTGGGATAAAATGAGGTAGAGTTTTTGGAAAGACAGTTTGAAGAGTAGTTGCTACTGATTGCACTGCTAAGTCTGGAATGTATTTCTCATTGAGATGTTTTGAATTAAAATCTCTCTTAGATGTGGTTTGAAATTGATTATCCTTAGGCATGGAATATATTGCTTCTTCCATTTAAAGATGCGTCAGAATGGCTTTTTTTTTTTTCTTTTTTAACAATGCAAGTGAAGACTGTGTCAGTGATCTCTGCATGACTTCCTACTAGAAAGTTGTTGCACACTTGTTTTTCTGACATGACATGACTGAGAATGGGGAATGGGTGAAGGGAAAGATGATCAGTAAGAAAAAGGAATAATAATTTCTCCATGCATTGCCTTTGTTATGTATTTCTGCATGGCCTCTGCATATGGAAGCTTGACTGCTGTCCATAATATTTGCATTGTGGCAGTGAAGCTTAATTTGTGATGTTGATGGAGCCAAGTTCTTTTCTTTCCTCCCTGTTGTATTAGGCTTCTTGTTGAAAAGTACTGTATTTTCTGGAATATAAGTCACACTGGAGTATAAGTCACACAAGAGTATAAGTCGCATTGGAGTATGTCATATCTGTTTCTGACATGATCAGCAATTTTAGTAGGGATTTGTTTTGTTAACTGCTTTGATTACCATGAATCCCCTGTATAAATACTTATTATAATTCTTCTTATTAATAATGGTTGTGTTATTTGAATGAATGAATGAATGAATGAATGAATGAATGAATGAATGAAAACTGTTTATTTCGAACATTTGATACAACAACAATTACAAGATAGATCAGTAAAGACAAAACAAAAAAGTTCCTACTGTGTACCCAACATGTCCGAAAAGGGGTAGGGTGAAGCATCAGCTTATTTATCCCTACCCCTTCTTCCCCACAACCAGTAATACCCTTTGCCACATATACACATAGATTCCTACACACCTAAACCGATATCAATATATATATACATATATACACATATATATATACATACACACATCAACATACATACACATATACACACATATACATATATACATATATATACACATATACACTCAACAAAAATATAAACGCAACACTTTTGGTTTTGCTCCCATTTTGTATGAGATGAACTCAAAGATCTAAAACTTTTTCCACATACACAATATCACCATTTCTCTCAAGTATTGTTCACAAACCAGTCTAAATCTGTGATAGTGAGCACTTCTCCTTTGCTGAGATAATCCATCCCACCTCACAGGTGTGCCATACCAAGATGCTGATTAGACACCATGATTAGTGCACAGGTGTGCCTTAGACTGTCCACAATAAAAGGCCACTCTGAAAGGTGCAGTTTTATCACACAGCACAATGCCACAGATGTCGCAAGATTTGAGGGAGCGTGCAATTGGCATGCTGACAGCAGGAATGTCAACCAGAGCTGTTGCTTGTGTATTAAATGTTCATTTCTCTACCATAAGCCGTCTCCAAAGGCATTTCAGAGAATTTGGCAGTACATCCAACCAGCCTCACAACTGCAGACCACGTGTAACCACACCAGCCCAGGACCTCCACATCCAGCATGTTCACCTCCAAGATCGTCTGAGACCAGCCACTCGGACAGCTGCTGGAACAATCGGTTTGCATAACCAAAGAATTTCTGCACAAACTGTCAGAAACTGTCTCAGGGAAGCTCATCTGCATGCTCGTCGTCCACATCGGGGTCTCGACCTGACTCCAGTTCGTCGTCGTAACCGATTTGAGTGGGCAAATGCTCACATTCGCTGCCATTTGGCACGTTGGAGAGGTGTTCTCTTCACAGGTGATGCGAAGGAGATGTGTTGCACTGCATGAGGCAAATGGTGGTCACACCAGATACTGACTGGTATCCCCCCCCCAATAAAACAAAACTGCACCTTTCAGAGTGGCCTTTTATTGTGGGCAGTCTAAGGCACACCTGTGCACTAATCATGGTGTCTAATCAGCATCTTGGTATGGCACACCTGTGAGGTGGGATGGATTATCTCAGCAAAGGAGAAGTGCTCACTATCACAGATTTAGAATGGTTTGTGAACAATATTTGAGGGAAATGGTGATATTGTGTATGTGGAAAAAGTTTAGATCTTTGAGTTAATCTCATACAAAATGGGAGCAAAATCAAAAGTGTTGCGTTTATATTTTTGTTGAGTATATATACACAAACATAAATATACACCTACACATACCTACTTACATACAAAATACTATATATTTACAAGCTGAAGCAAAAAACAAAAACACCCTAACCCTCATTACCCTTCCTCCTCCCTATACCTAGAAAAAAACATATTTTTGTACCGCTGTTTGAACTGGTTCATGCTTGGACATTGCTTGAGCCCCACTCCCAGTCTGTTCCACATCCTCACCCCACAGACAGAAATACAGAAACCTTTTAATGTTGTTCGTGCCCACTGATGCTTTAAATTAAATTTCCCCCTCAGACTGTAATCCCCTGATCTGTTAAAAAACATATTTTTAATATTTGCTGGAAGTAAATTGTTTATTGCTTTATACACAATTTGTACTGTTTGAAAATGAACCAAGTCTGTGAATTTTTTGAATTTGGATTGTAAAAATAGTGGATTTGTATGATCTCTATAGCCAGTATTATGAATAATTCTTATAGCTCTTTTCTGCATTACTGATAGTGATTGTGTTGTACCTTTATAAGTATTACCCCATACCTCTGCACAGTACTGTAAATATGGTAAAAACAGTGAGCAGTAAAGAATGCGGAGTGAGTTGTGGTCCAGAATATGTTTCGCTTTGTTTAGAACTGAAATGCTTCTTGACAGTTTACTTTGTATATGTTTTATATGAGTCTTCCAGTTTATCTTATCATCTATTATCACCCCCAGAAACTTATTTTCATGTACCCTTTCAATATCTACCCCCTCGACTTGTAACTGAACCTGTATGTCTGTATTACAATAGCCAAATAACATGTATTTTGTTTTACTTAAGTTTAATGATAATTTGTTTCTGTCAAACCATATTTTCAATTTTCCCATTTCTATACTGATCCTCCTCAGTAACTCCTGCAAATCCCCCCCTGAACAAAAAATGCTTGTGTCATCTGCAAATAATACTAATTTTAATATTTTGGAAACATTGACAATATCATTTATATAAATTAGAAACAGTTTTGGACCCAATACTGACCCCTGTTAGACGCCACAAGCATTGTCCAAGCATGATGATGTATATTCCCCCAACTTCACAAACTGTTTTCTGTTACTTAAGTAGCTTCTCACCCAGTGCAACACCAACCCCCTAATCCCATACTGTTCAAGTTTATTGATTAATATGTCATGATTGATTGTATCAAAAGCCTTTTTAAGGTCTATAAATATTCCAACTGAATGTAATTTGTGGTCTATGGCGTTTGTAATCTCCTCAACTGATTCTATTAATGCAAGTGATGTTGAACTATGTGCTCTGAATCCATATTGACTATCAGTAAGTAATTTATGTTTATTTATGAATTTGTCTAATCTATTATTGAATAACTTTTCTAATAATTTGGAAAATTGTGGAAGCAAAGAAACAGGTCTATAATTTGTGAAGTGGTGTCTATCCCCAGTCTTATACGGCGGCACAACCTTAGCTATTTTCATTTGATTGGGAAATTTACCGGTTTGAAATGATAAGTTACAGATGTATGTTAATGGTTCTACAATCCATTCAATGACCTGTTTTACCACCACCATATCAATTTCATTTAAATCCGTAGATGTTTTATATTTACAATTATTCACAATGTCTATAATTTCTTTTCCATCCACTGCTGTGAGGAACATTGAACAGGGATTTCTTTCTATGAGATTATTATCCCAATCCTCAGGTTGGGAATCGGGAATTTTTTCTGCCAAGCTTGGTCCAATATTTACAAAAAAATTATTAAAACCGTTGACTACCTCATCCTTATTTTCCTTCTTGACATTATTATCAATGAAATACTGAGGGTAACTCTGTTTTTTATTACCATTTTTGATAATGCTATTTATATATCCCATATTCCTTTAATATTGTTTTGTTATTATATAATATGTTACTATAATATTCCTTCCTACATACCCGTATAATATTAGTTAATCTATTTTTGTATTTCTTATATCTATTTTCTGCCTCTTTAGTCTTTAGTTTTATGAATTCTCTATACAGTGTATTTTTCTTATTACATGCATTTCGTAACCCTTTCGTCATCCATAGTCGAGCTTGGATTTTTTGTTTTCTGTAGTCTTGTTTAATTGGACAATTTTTATCATATAATGATGTAAATATTTGTAAAAAAGTTTCATATGCACTATCAATATCACTTTCACTGTATACCTTTTCCCAGTTTTGCTCCTGTAAATCCTTCTTTAGTGTGTTCATGTTTCCTCTGTCCGCACTCACCTGTATTTTATTTTCTCCTCTGGCTGATTCCGCCAATGGTTTCTATTATAAACGATGAAAACTGGTAGATGATCACTAATGTCATTGATTAATAATCCACTCACAGTGTTATTCTCAATATCATTGCTGAATATATTATCAATTAAGGTAGCACTATGGGATGTAATTCTGCTTGGCCTGGTGATTTTTGGATATAAACTCATACTGTACATTATACTGATACGAGGTCTATTAGAAAAGTATCCGACCTTATTATTTTTTTCAAAAACCATATGGATTTGAATCACGTGTGATTACATCAGACATGCTTTAACCCTCGTGGGCATGCAAGAGTTTTTTCACGCCTGTCGGTTACGTCATTCGCCTGTGGGCAGTCTTTGAGTGAGGAGTCGTCCACCCGCTCGTCGATTTTTTTCATTGTTTAGGAATGGCTCAAAGACTGTTGCTTTGTTTGATAAAAAATTTTTCAAAACTGTAAGGCACAACTGAGTGTTTTAACGGCTGATGAGAGATTTTGGTCTGGTAGTGTCGCTTTAAGGACGGTCCACGGCGCCTGACGGCGATCTGCGCTTCGAGGCAGCAGCGTCTCGCCGTTTCAAGTTGAAAACTTCCACATTTCAGGCTCTGTTGACGCAGTAAGTCGTCAGAGAACAGAGAACTTTCAGAAGAAGTCGGCATGAGGAGTTTATTCGGACATTCCACTGTTAACGGTCATTTTGTAATGAAAGAACGTGCGGGCAGAGTCGCATGTCGGGCTGGACCCGACCGCGGGGGGTCGCGGCAGGAAAAACACCTCCGTTGGAAATCTTAACGGGCAAGTTGGAACATGCCCAAGCTGTTAAACAATTTCTCAGTTACTCACTTGTTGAAAGCCATTAAAAGCCGCCTGAATTCTACAAATGGTTTTCAACACGGAGGTGTTTTTCCTGTCGCGGCGCACACAGATTTGCCGAGTCGTCACGGAAACGACTCGGCGAATTTGCGCGTACGTCTTTCATTAAAAAAATGTCCTTAAACAGTGGAATGTCCGCATAAATTCCTCATGCCGGCCTCTTCTGAATCTTCTCTGTTCTCTCACGATGTCCTGGGTGAATTAAGCCTTAAATTAGGATGTTTTCAGCTCGAAACAGGCCGACGACAGCGCCTGGAAGCGCTGTAGGACGTCCCACTCCGTGGGAAGTCCTTACACCAACAGAAACACCCCATAATCTCTCATCAGCCGTTAAACTTTTCACAGAAAACCAGCTTAATTTCTCGAATAGTGTCCACTCGGATATTCCTCACAGGTCCAGAAAAAATTTTGATAAAGCAACGCGCGCCGTCTCGAGCAGCGTGTGAAACAAAGGAATTCAGCCGAGAGGGCGGGACCACATCTCACTCAAGGCCTGCCCACAGGGAAATGACGTCACCGACACGCGTGAAAAAACTCACGCATGCGCACGAGGGTTCAAGCATGATTGGTGTAATCGCATGTCATTCAAATCCATATAGTTAAAAAAAAAAATAAAAGGGTCGGTTTATTATCTAAGAGACCTCGTAAATTCATCTGTTATTTTATGCTTATTTGGATTGAGCAGATCAATATTTAAGTCACCACAAATGAACACAGTTTTTTGATTAGTTTTTGAGAACATTTTTCCCATACAGTCAGTGAATGTTTCAATACTAGATCCTGGTGCTCTATATATACAGCTGACTAATACATTTTTGCTTTTTTCTTCACATATTTCAATAGTTATACATTCTAATAAGTTATCAATCACAGTTGTCATATTGTCTACTATTTTATAATCCATGTTCTTATCCACATACACAGCCACTCCTCCTCCACTCTTATTCTTTCTGTTTACACAATTAAATTCATATCCATCCAGTTCAAAATCCATTCCTTTATCTTCATTGATCCATGTTTCTGATATAGCAATTATGTTAAATATTTTTTTAAACTGACTTAAATATTCTTTAATGTTGTTAAAGTTTGCATACAGACTTCTGCTGTTGAAATGGATTATTGATAATTTGTTATCCGTTCTAATGATCCGATTAAACTGTTCATATGTATAATAGCAACAACTGTCATTGATATTTGAGAAGAAATTATTGTCCGGGTCTATATCGTGCTCCAAGTCCAGTACATTGTGGTCTGTGTATTTAAATGTTCTCAGTTCTACTTTTCCATGATCAGCAATCCTTTGAGTTATATCCTTCTTGTCTCCAGATGTAGATGAATAGGTAGTAGATGAATAGGTTCCTCTGGTCTGTGTCATGGTGTTGTGATGTGTTTGTGTCCTCATACCTTATTGGTCGTATTTGTCCAGTTCCTCGATGTTCCTGATTACCATAACCTTCACTTGTTCTGGTGTTCCATTCAATTTGATAAATGTTTTGCAGTTGGATGTCCATGTCTGTTGAATTTTTCCCTGCTTTTTTAAGAAACGAGCTTTCCTGGCGATGTCTGCGTTTCTTTTGGTCAGATGTTCATTGATGAATACGTTTCTTCCTTTAAGTTTCTGTCCCTGTTTTAACAATGCCATTTTATGTTTTCTGTTGACAAACCTCATTATAACTGCTCGCTTGTCTCCATCCTCTCTCCTGGGCAGGGGGTGGCACGCTTCAATGTTATTACAGTCCATTTGAATACCTTTAGATTGCAGATTTAGATTTTTTTTGGTATACAATTAGCGCTGGTGTATAATTATAACTGACTTAAAATCCAATAACATATCGTAATTTTTATCATAATTTGGCTTAATTTTTTATTGTTAGTGGTTCGTGTTCATCCACAAAAGCAGGAATGCTCATACTTGAATGGTTTTGTCTTTATCGTCTATAGTGCAGGGGTAGTGGCCAAGTGGTTAATACGCTTGGTTTCAGTTCAGAAGGTTCCGGGATCAAACCCCACCCCTGCCACATTTCTCCATGTAATGTGGAGTTGCATCAGGAAGGGCATCCGGCGTAAAACCTGTGCCAATTCAACATGCAGATCCACCTTGGATTTGCTGTGGTGACCCCAAGTGCAAACAAGGGAGCAACCGAAGGGACTTACTATCTATAGTGCACTGTCTAAAATGCATAGCACAATTGCATGTGGCACATGTCACCGGCATGGAATTGGATTGGAAAGTAGAGCGTTGTATTTCGTCACTACTGCTTGTATTTTGTGTATAAAATAAATCTTTCAGATTCTGTTCTGTCATCCCCGTTAATAACCTGGTAAAAGTAAGCCCCTCCGGCTGCTCCCCTGTGTTTCACTCGGGCTCGCCATAGCAGATCCAGTATAGATTTGCATGTTGAGTCGGCACAGGTTTTACACTGGATGCTCTTCCTGACACAACTCCACATTACATGGGGACACCAGCAGGGGTGGGGTTTAAACCGGGAGCCATCCATACTGAAACCACTTGCTGTAACCACTTGACTGCCACCACCAATCCCTTTAAGAACCTGGTGCACTTGCTGTTTAAAAAGTGGTCAAAATAAGAGGTTTTCTGGTGAGTTAATGGATCTATATGCAGCATCAGTGCATACAAGTGGAGAGCAGCCACCAAAGCTCCCTGAGTTAGAGTCAAGTGAAGTATTTTCATTGTGTATACATGCACAGTGTATGCATGTGGTGAACCTGCTTTTATAAGGCAAATCTGAATATTGCACCATATAAGCATCACCGATACACTACACTTGGCTTGAACCAGGTTTCTGCTGCCTCATGATGGGAGTGCTCCAACAATGGCCCTGACCTCACCTTATTTTAGATGAACACACCCATGGAAAAACATGTGTCCAAAAAGTATTTGTCATTTAAAGAACGTGGACACCAGGCGCATCGGGTACAAAGTGTGCTTACACACAAAAATGTGGAGTACGTCCATCACCACGCTAACATTCAGATGCATCAAAAGTGAAATGACTGTTGAAATGTGTGGTGCGCCACACAAAAATCCTGGCTGGAGTACACACCTTTCTACAGCTATTGTTCCACTGCCGACAAATACAGGTGATGCTGGGAAATATTAATAGTGTGAAAACATGAATTCATTAGAGTGATGTGCACACCAGAGACACACTTATGAGCAGTTAACACACCCATGTGTTTGCAGTTATATAGGTAGACACAAAGCATGCACAAAGTGATGAGGAAAATGACATTATCAATGGCTGCATTAGTATTGTTAGAGGACCTTGCAAATGGTGCAATCTGACATGAGCGTGTATTCAGGGAATGCAAGGATTTACTTGCAAAGGACAATAATGGCTCTTAAGCCAATATCGATTACCAAAGGCAAGACACGCTGGAGGGACTACATCTCGCGGCTGGCTTGGGAACACCTCAGGGTTCTCCTGGAGGAGGTGGGGGAGGTGTGTGTGGATCATGAGGTCTGGGTGGCTTTGCTTGAGCTGCTGCCCCTGCGACCCGACTCCGGATAAAGTGGAAGAAAATGGATGGATGGATGGATGGATGTGCCAGTCAACCTTGAGTCAAACCATGCTGTGTGGAACTCAATCATCAGAATGTTATCCAGGAACATCACATTACAACATTAAAGTGCAATTTCCAGCAAGTGCTGGTTTCCCTAATGTAATTGGAGCTGTTGACTGCACACATATTGCTATAAAGGTGCCGTCACATGATCAATTTGTTTTTCTTAAAAGGAACAATTTCATTCCCTCAATGGTCAAAACATATGTGATGCTCAAATGTGTTGGGTTGGGAACAGGCTAGCATTGTGTGCGGTGGATGGCTGCATGGGTAAATTGTTTGCGTGGGCACATTTGGGCATTCAGATATATTTTTTGTTATTGTTATTATTAACAATGTGTTTTATTTTTCTTGATGGTGATACTAGAGCTGCAGTGCTTCTTAACAGTTCACCTGATTGTCTCCCTGTATTCAGTATTTGTCAGTAAACACGTGTGTAAAGGTGTGAAAGTCACACACTGTCAGCTGGCACACCTAATTTCTGTTAACTTCCGCGTGTGTGTGCTGCTGTGAGCTCACAGCGGCTTCACACACACACACTCCCATTAACATTTTTCTTGTTTCATGTTTATTCCATTTGTAGGAGTACCCTGCGTGTCTCCACGTCATTCCCATTCATTTGTAGCACACATGATATAAATTGATTTCTGTGTTCATGTTGACTGATATAATGGAGGGGGATTCCCAGCTTCCAGGGCCCATTTTTATGAATTTGCATATTTAACTAGGGGTATGTAAAGGGTGGTGCATGTACACCTAATTTCACCTTATTTGGGACGTACAAACGGAACGTGCTTGGGTCCATGCATATGCACAGTTTGATAAGTCTGAATTTTTTTGTGTTTACGGCAGTTTCTGGGTTTTGGCATATTCCATGTTTCAGTAGGAAATCCACATGTCTTTGCACATGACGCCCCAGATGTGAAAATGATAGCTGCGTGGATAAAAAAGTTTGAATGTGAGGAGCGCTACATACTGTTTGTGTCAGGTGGGCGATGGGGCCCAATACTGCCAGACAGTCAGGTGCTCTCCCCTCCCAGCTTCTGTTGTTGACCCAAAGTGCATTTTGACAGTCCAAACACCCGGATGAAATGTGCTGCAATCTGTTCCTTTTGCCTTATTATGCGTATACTATTGAGTGTCCAATAGACTCTGAGCCGTGTTATCACTCAGTCGCTGCTGCTTGTTAAACTTTTCACCACTTTGTGTGTCATTTTCATCTTTCCTTAGGAAGGGCCACAGATGTATGTCACACTCAAACACCCTGAAGTTACAAATGAATGAATACAGCACAACTGCCACCTCAATGGCAAAGACAGATTAGGAGGTCCGTGGGGGATGTTAGTGGTACCTTTCATTCCCACAGGCGCTCTCCTCTCTGGCACCTCAGAAATGGAGATTGGTGTTGAACCTGCGCACAGAGGACTCTTGAGGCTAGCATCAATCAGTCCAGTGACCTTGTCAGCTGATACCCTCAGGAATATAGGGCATCTGCTTCCATGGTGACTGTGCAAAGGGAATAGAGTGACTACAGTTAAGCCTCACTGCAAGAAAGAATGATATCTTGGAGTGCTTTGTAATGCAGAGTGTGTATGTTCCAAGGACTGGAACTGGCAGAAAAGGACTCAAAAGAGCGAAGGACTCTGAATCAGCATGGGGTGCTTAGTAGACTGATCCCAACTTTAGGAAATTAAGTTTTCTTTCTGGTCAAACCAAACACCTCACTGTTTGCCTTTTGTCGCTGCAACACCAAAGCAACATCAATGGTTTGTTTTATGCTTGCTGCTTGTAAAAGCGCCTGAGGGGGTGTGTGCAGCATATGATGTAACTGTGGCATTCATGCTGTGCTGCTTTGAACGGTCACAACAGTGCATTGTGCATCTGTTAATTTTCTGACTTGTCATAAAGGATGATGAAATGGGTCAAAGCTGCTGCTCACTCAGTGGTTTCTAAGTGGGAGGAAACAAAGTATAACAAGTACAAGTATATGTCATGTGAAGCTTTACCAGTGCTACTATAAAGTCTGCAGTTAATAGTGTATGTCTGCTGTTTTGCAGCTGTATACATAGAATCTGTTCAAACACATCACTCATGTTAGCATGATGAATTAATGTAGTAACTGAGAAAACTTCGAGCAATTTGCAAATTGTTATGGTCAAATTTTTAGTCCTGTTAATTTATGACATATGACATATTTTACAAACACACATTTTATTTGTAAAAACCAACACACGTTACAGTAACTTGTATGTTGTTTTTACATATAATAAACCAACCAATCAGGGACGAGCAGAGGCGTATTTTCTCATAATGCCTTTTGGCATCTGTGTGTGTTAATATTCAAATGTTCAGAATTAACGCATTATTTTAAAATTATGTGTTATATTTTCACTTTGTAAAATGACAGAATTGACATTAAAGTAGATAAACTATCCGGATTAATTTGGTTTATAAATCAAAACCATAAGTCAAACCTGCTTTGTTGTTCATGACCTCACTGGACCACAGTATGTCAATTGTAAATGACTCTTACAGCAGGTGGCAGGGCACACAAAGATAGAAGCACTGACTTATTGGTTGTGTTGGGTTTGTGATCGTCTTTGATTCTAATCAGAAGCGTTGGCGGTGCTTAAACTCAAAACAGGCTTGTCAGCAGCTGAGGGTGTACCGGAGACAATACTGGAGGTTAGCGGTTAGCTGTAGCTTCCGTGAAATTTTTTAGTGGTTTATTGGTTTAGTGTTATAAAAGTTAACTTTTCAGTTAGCAGATTAACATTTATCAAAGCTAACTTCTTGGTTAGCTGTGCCCACCTCTGTAGACGGTGTACCCTACCTCTTGCCCAGTGACTGCTGGGATAGGCTCCAGCAGTCTCCCGTGACTCTTAATTGGATGAAATAGGTATAGAAAATGAATGAATGAAAGAGTCAGTTAGCTACCTTATCTTCAGTGTGTTGTGTCTGTCTTTCATCAACACCAAAATGCTTGCAGGTGAGGTTGTATGCAATCAAAGATTACTCACTGCTCAATGACAATGAAATCTCCAAAATGCACCTTTAAATAACTGACAGGTTTGCATAATAGGGAAAAAAAAAACAAAACGATTTTAATCTTTCAGTAAGTAAAAAAATACAATGCATGCATCATCGCCAAAATCTGTTAATGAATTTGGACCCACACGGTCCAGTACATTTGCTGTGCTGAGTCTCAGGTGTTTTAAACCACCCTCCAGCTCTGTGATTAATTTTCTAGCTGTTAATCCTTTCTTGTAAATACGACGTGTTAATCAGACATGACAGAACGCTGGCTTCTCGATTTTACGGCCTTATGTCTGGAAGTGTGTCTAAGCTCTGTTTTGTTTTGTCTCACTACAAAAACTGATATCTAAGAAAGTAAAAAAAAAAAAAGACTTGTTTAAAGAAAATGTGACTTAATTTATATCTAAATAGAAAAATAATCTTGTCAAGCATTTTTTACTAAAGAAAAATGTCTTATTTTAGGAAAATGTATCTCACTTTTTCTTAAAACATTTTTCCAGCTAATATCAAGCTGTATTTAACCAGTAACAAGGAAAGGCAAAGGATTTCAAATCATCCAAGCAAAGGAACACAATTGTTTTCCTTAAGACAGAGGCTCATCTTAAAATAAAAATTCTATCTAGTTTTAAGACACATTTTGATTATTCAGTGCCTAAGACATTTTGCTACTTTTGAAAATTCTAACCAAGTAAATTTTTCTTACCACACTAGCAGATTTTATTGCTTAATACAAGACAGTTTGGCTAGATTTCAGATTATTTGTCTTATTTTGAGGGGCACCGTCAGAGGCGATTTTAGGCTTCCAGTTTTAGGGGTGTTTAGCACATTTTTAAAATTTTTAAAATCTAGATGTCCAGAAATACAATTTCCCATGATTTCAGAGTGAAAACATTGCTTGTAAAAGCTGCATTCATTGTCAAAATGATAAAAAAAAAAGCATATTAGCAATGGATAACGGCCCATACATAAAATTCCTGCATTCTGGTGCAGTTTATATAACAAATAATTTAATCTCCTAATCACCTAATAGGAGCAGGTCTGAAATATTCAGAGACTGAGTACAGTAGATTATCCTTGTTTTTATATTAGTCTTATGAGCCTATAGTTATTGAAGATTTTTTATTTCCTCTTAACAGATTATTATGTCATAGTACTTAGTACAGAACACTCACTCTGGTATCACTTTTCAGTTACATTTAGACAGTTTTAGGCATTACATAGATTGTGTGTTAGTTTTGGCTATTCATTTATTTATTCTACAAACTGATTGATGTCTTGGTATTTCTGGCAGCACGCACATCCACGTCGTAAGTCATAAAATACAGTAGTTGCAGTTGTTATGATCAGTGAGGTTTAGTGCCGTGTGCAGGAGGACCTGGTTTAGCACAGCGACAGCAGCACTCCACTATAAGGCTGGATGGAGAACACAGATGGTATACTGCACATAAATGGGTTCAGGATAAGAAATATATGAATATGAATTATTTATTAAATTAACAGCAAACCATAGAAAGGACAGACAAGATCTAATGAAGTCCTTAAAAGTAAGAAAAATAAAAATGTGTGACTTAAAAGTCAGAATTCATACCAACACACCAGTAACACAAGTCTCCTCCACCTCCACAGTCTGATACACATATTCAATTTACCCTTAGCTTCACTTTCCATCCTTTGCTATTCTCAATGTCCATATCTACTATCACATAAGGTCTATAGAGCGCACAAACCTCACCTGAAGCTTTTTTTGCTTTTGAAATAAATGCTCTGATATCCATCACTGCACTGCAGGTTTGGTTTGCCGCTTACTGCCAGCAAATAAAAATACAAAATGAGTTTTATGATTTATGCCTTTTGAGAGGAATTTAAATTATTCACTTATTATCATGCTGTGCATTAAACTTTGTGGTAAAGTTTACTGTCTTAATTCTTAAATGCTTAGTTAAGGACCTTAACTAAGCATTTAAGGTTAGATCTGTGTACATGGTATTTGATGTAGGAGAGGGATTTGTTCATGGAAGCTACACAGATTGAAGGGCGAGCACCATTTAGTAGCTGACAAGAGGATTTAGTTGAAAAAAAAGACAACACTGAATCAATCTTACATTTGACCACGCACAGCGCGCACTAATTTGTAGAGCAATATATTGTGTTTTGCGATAGGTAGCTGGATGAGTAAAATAAGCACTTTTCAGAAAGTTGCACTTGCTCTTCACATTCAGAGACATAAACTGTGAATAAATACCTCGCAAAAATCACTTGACAGCGCAGCTGGGCAAGGTTACCACCAGTGTTCACAGGACAGCGCCTCTGCTAAATGAGCGCCACCCGCAGCAGCACCATGTGACACAAACACATGCCAGAGCAGAGAGAGAGATGAATGTAGGCGCACTTCCTGGATTGAACCATTTGTCCAAGATGAGGAGATGATAAAATTACTGTGTTCTTGTAATACATATTTTGGCATAATGCTTGAAATAGGTTGTCTAAAAAAAAATAGTAGTATAGAAGCATATATATTAATATTTTTAGGGGTGCTTAAAATATTTTTAGGGGTGCTTGAGCACCCCTAAAAATAGGCTAACTCCACCCCGTTTTTGTAGTGCTGCATTGAAATATGAGTCTGTGAGTTAAAATGTATCCAGGATGGGAAAAATAAGAGGTCTTTAACTCAGACATGGTGACTCTTTTTGGAGAGAACCTGTTGTCCCCTATTGTACTTATTTGGATAATGTCATCATTTCATTGACACATGCAGCATACTGTACAACAGGAGTCACAACCTGTCCAAAATCAAATTAAAAAGTATCACCTCTTAATCATTGAATTATGTCAAAGTTGCCAATTAGAATGTTTCATCTTATGAACAATAAAAAACTAATATTTTAGAAATATCAGAGCTGTCAGACAGAGATGGCTGGAGACAAATGCAGGACTCAACACAGTAGCTCTGGTTCAATGAAGCATTTACTGAAGTGATCAGTGTGGTCCAGTACAGAGAGAGGCAGTCCAAGAAAAGCAAACAGATCAAAAACATCAATCAATGGCGTGGTCAGTAATACAGGCAGGTGGTCAAACATGACATGGAAGCATCACTTAGGATATACAATGAACAGAGCTACAAATGATGGCACAGGACACAACGATCAGGCGAGTAACCAGTGCAACCAGTAGTGTTTAAATACACCCCATGATGAGCTGCAGATTGGAAACAGGGCATGGCCTAAACAGAGTGTAATGTCCACCACCAAGCTCCAAGAAGGACAGACAAGAGAAGTGGGGGCAAGAAAACCAAAGTAGGAAACACCCAGCCAGAGAGATAACACAATCAAATCAAATCAAATCAATTTTATTTATATAGCACCAAATCACAACAAACAGTCGCCCCAAGGCGCCCCACATTGCAAGGCAAGGCCACACAACAATCACAGAAAAAACCCCAACGGCCAAAACGACCCCCAGCGAGCAAGCACCCGGCAACAGCGGGAAGGAAACCCCCCCCCAACAGGAAGAAACCCCCAGCAGAACCAGGCCCAGGGAGGGGCAGTCCCCCGCCGGGACCAGCCGGGGCCGAGGGAGAGAACCAGGAAAAAGACACGCCGCGGAGGGGAGCAGAGACCAACCACCAATGATCAATGCAGAGCGGCGCACACAGAGCAAAAAGAGAAAGAAACACCCAGTGCACCATGGGAACCCCCCAGCAGTCTACGTCTATAGCAGCATAACTAAGGGATGGTTCAGGGTCACCTGATCCAGCCCTAACTATAAGCTTTAGCAAAAAGGAAAGTTTTAAGCCTAATCTTAAAAGTAGAGAGGTGTCTGTCTCCCTGATCTGAATTGGGAGCTGGTTCCACAGGAGAGGAGCCTGAAAGCTGAAGGCTCTGCCTCCCATTCTACTCTTACAAACCCTAGGAACTACAAGTAAGCCTGCAGTCTGAGAGCGAAGCGCTCTATTGGGGTGATATGGTACTACGAGGTCCCTAAGATAAGATGGGACCTGATTATTCAAAACCTTATAAGTAAGAAGAAGAATTTTAAATTCTATTCTAGAATTAACAGGAAGCCAATGAAGAGAGGCCAATATGGGTGAGATATGCTCTCTCCTTCTAGTCCCTGTTAGCACTCTAGCTGCAGCATTTTGAATTAACTGAAGGCTTTTCAGGGAACTTTTCGGACAACCTGATAATAATGAATTACAATAGTCCAGCCTAGAGGAAATAAATGCATGAATTAGTTTTTCAGCATCACTCTGAGACAAGACCTTTCTGATTTTAGAGATATTGCATAAATGCAAAAAAGCAGTCCTACATATTTGTTTAATATGCGCTTTGAATGACATATCCTGATCAAAAATGACTCCAAGATTTCTCACAGTATTACTAGAGGTCAGGGTAATGCCATCCAGAGTAAGGATCTGGTTAGACACCATGTTTCTAAGATTTGTGGGGCCAAGTACAATAACTTCAGTTTTATCTGAGTTTAAAAGCAGGAAATTAGAGGTCATCCATGTCTTTATGTCTGTAAGACAATCCTGCAGTTTAGCTAATTGGTGTGTGTCCTCTGGCTTCATGGATAGATAAAGCTGGGTATCATCTGCGTAACAATGAAAATTTAAGCAATACCGTCTAATAATACTGCCTAAGGGAAGCATATATAAAGTGAATAAATTGGTCCTAGCACAGAACCTTGTGGAACTCCATAATTAACTTTAGTCTGTGAAGAAGATTCCCATTTACATGAACAAATTGTAATCTATTAGACAAATATGATTCAAACCACCGCAGCGCAGTGCCTTTAATACCTATGGCATGCTCTAATCTCTGTAATAAAATTTTATGGTCAACAGTATCAAAAGCAGCACTGAGGTCTAACAGAACAAGCACAGAGATGAGTCCACTGTCCGAGGCCATAAGAAGATCATTTGTAACCTTCACTAATGCTGTTTCTGTACTATGATGAATTCTAAAACCTGACTGAAACTCTTCAAATAGACCATTCCTCTGCAGATGATCAGTTAGCTGTTTTACAACTACCCTTTCAAGAATTTTTGAGAGAAAAGGAAGGTTGGAGATTGGCCTATAATTAGCTAAGATAGCTGGTCAAGTGATGGCTTTTTAAGTAATGGTTTAATTACTGCCACCTTAAAAGCCTGTGGTACATAGCCAACTAACAAAGATAGATTGATCATATTTAAGATCGAAGCATTAAATAATGGTAGGGCTTCCTTGAGCAGCCTGGTAGGAATGGGGTCTAATAAACATGTTGATGGTTTGGATGAAGTAACTAATGAAAATAACTCAGACAGAACAATCGAGAGAAAGAGTCTAACCAAATACTGGCATCACTGAAGCAGCCAAAGATAACGATACGTCTTTGGGATGGTTATGAGTAATTTTTTCTCTAATAGTTAAAATTTTGTTAGCAAGAAAGTCATGAAGTCATTACTAGTTAAAGTTAATGGAATACTCAGCTCAATAGAGCTCTGACTCTTTGTCAGCCTGGCTACAGTGCTGAAAAGAAACCTGGGGTTGTTCTTATTTTCTTCAATTAGTGATGAGTAGAAAGATGTCCTAGCTTTACGGAGGGCTTTTTTATAGAGCAACAGACTCTTTTTCCAGGCTAAGTGAAGATCTTCTAAATTAGTGAGACGCCATTTCCTCTCCAACTTACGGGTTATCTGCTTTAAGCTACGAGTTTGAGAGTTATACCACGAGTCAGACACTTCTGATTTAAAGCTCTCTTTTCAGAGGAGCTACAGCATCCAAAGTTGTCTTCAATGAGGATGTAAAACTATTGACGAGATACTCTATCTCCCTACAGAGTTTAGGTAGCTACTCTGCACTGTGTTGTTATATGGCATTAGAGAACATAAAGAAGGAATCATATCCTTAAACCTAGTTACAGCGCTTTCTGAAAGACTTCTAGTGTAATGAAACTTATTCCCTACTGCTGGGTAGTCCATCAGAGTAAATGTAAATGTTATTAAGAATGATCAGACAGAAGGGAGTTTTCAGGGAATACTGTTAAGTCTTCTATTTCCATACCATAAGTCAGAACAAGATCTAAGATATGATTAAGTGGTGGGTGGACTCATTTACTTTTGAGCAAAGCCAATAGAGTCTAATAATAGATTAAATGCAGTGTTGAGGCTGTCATTCTCAGCATCTGTGTGGATGTTAAAATCGCCCACTATAATTATCTTATCTGAGCTAAGCACTAAGTCAGACAAAAGGTCTGAAAATTCACAGAGAAACTCACAGTAACGACCAGGTGGACGATAGATAATAACAAATCAAATGATCAAATCAAGACTTGATGTTTTGGTTTTTTACAGTATAAACATGAGCTTTATTATAAATAACTAGAAATATATCCAAGGTCCTTACAGAAAATGAAAATAAAAACAATAAATCTTCATCCACATTCTCCACAGGTGAAGCCCGCTGCCCCTGTGTACACGAGGACCGCCACCGGTCAGCAGCATTAGACTTATTTCCACTTCTGTCCTCAGAAAAATAAATAAATCAGTTGAGGTAAACACAATGAATCTGGTTTGTGCAACTTGTGCAGAAGCACTATTCCTTTCAGATCATACTAACGGAAAAGTTGGTGTTAACCCCTCAAAAGTTGTCTCACATGTTGCACATGCTCTGAGTCGCAGAGACTAGATGGTGAGGGGTACAAGGTGCTTGCCTGACGATTTGGGGAGGGAGTTTATTGTGCAATTTTTTTTTGTTTGTTCAAAACTCACACATGGGCACCACCCCCACCCCACGACTGAGGCAAGGGGATGGTGAATGGCTGCAAACCTAGCGCTGAACTGCACAAATGTTCTTATGGATGCCATTTGGAGGCAGTGAGATATTCCCCTTAATGTATATTTGTGAGACTGGGACACAAACCAGTGACCTAAGGCAACTCTTTGATACCATGGTACTTGATCTCTTTGGAGGGTCCTTGGGAAACAAATAGTTACTTAGGGAGACCCAGATGTGGAGTATCACTTGCATCAGGGAACATCAGCTACAACACTTAGGCTAAGTGATGCATTTCACTGGCCATGGCCCAACACATGGGTGGGTGGGTATTGAGTACCCCAGCAGCTAGATAAGGAGGACACCCGTGCTTCACCTGGCTGCTGCAAGCTAGATGGTTACATTCAAGAGGTGGGGATGGCCCAGTTTCCTGGCTGGGTGGTTGCCATCAAGGAACCGGCGTAGCTCCCTGTTTTGATAAATGTAGAAATGCCTAGTACCATGACATGCTTCCAGAGTAGTGTGGGTGTGGGAAGGTGATTTATAGTGGTTGAACTTTGGGTTTGAGACAAGAGGACCCTCAGTTCAAACCCCTGCCAGACCAGACAATCACGAAGGGGCAAGGTCCTTAATCATCGAGTTTCTCCCGATGTGTTTGTTGTGAGCACCTTGCATGGCAGAACCCTGACATCGGAGTGTGTGTGTGTGTGTGAATGGGTAAATGTGCGGCATCATTGTAAAGTGATTTGACCTTCTGATTCAGATAGAAATGCACTATATAAATGCAGTCCATTTCCATTAAATTAGACTCAAGCTAACCTTCAACAGTCATAATAGTGTAGCACAAAGGACATGGTTTAAAAAAAATATGTGAAATTTCAGATGCTATTTGCTGAATTAAATTATAACAGATTAAATTAAGAAGCACACTGAACTTTAGTCTGTTTTGTTTTATTGGTGCCACTCTGCTGTGAAGCTGTAAGTGGTGAAGCAACAAAGTTCCACTATGCCCTTTTTTTCCCCTGTCAAATCCACAGGAGGTTCAGATAACGAGCTGAAAGAATACAAACTTGAAGTGCGTGTGCACATGCTGGATGCGGGATTGTGGCATGCTTCTTCATCCAACTGGGCATGTAGGAGAAATGTGAGCTTCAGAGAACACGTAGAAAACCTTTCTCTGTGCACCACATTGTGGTGCAGTTGAACTGGGAGTTCTGAGGTCTTACTGGGAAGAAGCAGTGAGAGAACATTTCCAAGATTTTATGCACTATTTATCGATTTTATTTGTGTTCACTGCCTTTTTTAATTCATACAGCACCTTTGAAGAGCAGTTTGTTTAATTACTTTGTCTATTTAAAACTTAAATTCCCTTTCTGAGAATTACTGTTCAGAGGTCCTTTCAGTTTACGCTTGAAGAAATAAAATTACTCTTAGATGTTAGTTTTCCGGTGTTTTGTTCAATGTTTAAATTTTCAAATTTAGTGCAAATATCTGTCAGCCCCAAATACTGGCTGTTGTCTTTCTTGCAGTGCATCAGGAAAGTATTCACAGCACTTAACTTTTTCCACATTTTGTTATATTCCTGCCTTATTTCAAAATGGAGTCAGTTACATTTTTGACACAAAATTCTACTCACAACACCCCATAATGACTTTTTTTTGGTGCAAATTTATTCAAAATAAAAAAGCAAGAAATCACTGCTCAGTACTTTGTTGATGCACCTTTGGCAGCAATCACAGCCTGAAGTCTTCTTGAATATGATGCCACAAACTTGCTGCACCTATCTTTGGGCAGTTTTGCCCATTTCTCTTTGCAGCACCTTCCAAGCTCTAACAGGTGGATGGGGTCCTGAAGCCACTGCTTTGTTATCTTGGCTGTTTGCTTAGGGTCATTGGCCAACTGAACTGTTGCTCCAGTCAAGAGCACTCTGGAGCAGATTTTCATCCAGGATGCCTCTGTACATTGCTTCCGTGTAGGCTCTCAGTTGTCCAGGTGGTTTCCAGAATGGTTGTTTGTGGCATCCTCACGTGTGAACTTGATATTGGAGTCCACCGAGTTGATGTGTTCTGTAAAGTCCGCAACCTCCTGTTGCTTGATTTTAACCCATGTGTCATCGACATATCTGAACCAGTGACTGGGAGGGATGCCCGTGAAAGACGTCAAGGCAGTCTTCTCCACTCGTTCCATGTACAGATTGTGGCCCCATTGTTCACACGTGCCCCAAGTTCACACGTGAGGATGCCACAAACAACCATTTAGCCTTCTTGGACTGTGATGTTATGATTAGTTATGATTATGATTAGTTCACCCTAAGGACAGGATCCCTAGTTACAAACAGAGCAATGTAGTGTATTCTATCAGATGTCAGGAAAACTGTAACGAACACTACATAGGTGAGACTAAGCAACCTTTACGCAAAAGGCTATACTAGCACTGCAGAGAGGGCACCAGTGGACCTCAGGCTGCAGTTCATCGCCACCTGAAAGACACTAACCACACGTTTGAGGACAAGGAAGTTAAAATCTTAGCCAGAGAGAAGAAATGGTTTGAGAGAGGGGTCAAGGAGGCATTCTTTGTGAAACAGTTGAAACCCAGCCTTAACCGGGGAGGGGGTCTGAGACACGCTTTGTCCCCTGTTTACAATGGCGTACTCAGGTCTAAGCAGTTTCAGTCTTTTGTTCATGGTAATGAGTCATTCACGTCATCAGGAGAGTCGTCAAGGGAGCCATCAGGAGAGGCTCCGTTCCATCATTAGGAGGGACAGCTGCCCTGTCATTAGGAGGGTGCTAACTAGAGCACAATAGGTGCTAATTAGAGCTATTGTTTAGTCACTAGCCTATAGCAGTCTGCCTCTCCTTAGGAGGGGTCTGGTTAGGTTTTAAAACTCCAGCTTTTGTGGCTTCTGTTTATTCTTCTCTACAAGAGTCAGACAAAAGTCAGACTACCAGAGCAAGAATTTTAGCTGAGGAAGCGTCTGCGATTTGAAGCGAAACGTCCTCACGTCATGCAACCCAGTCCAGTCGAAGATTCAAGCTTCTCTACTCTGTACATTGCTGCATTCATCTTTCCCTCAATCCTGACTAGTCTCCCAGTTCCTGCTGCTGAAAAACACCCACACAGCAATATGCTGCCAGCAATATGCTGCCACCAACATGCTTCACTGTAGGGATGGTGCCTGGTTTCCTCCAAACATGATGCTTGCCATTTATGCCAAAGACTTCAATCTTTGTCTCAGAGCAGAGAATTTTGTTCTTTATGGACTGAGAGTCCTTCAGGTACCTTTTACTAGGGAGTGGCTTCCATCTGGCCTCTCTACCATACAGGCCGCATTGGTGAATTAGTGCAGAAAACGGTTGTCCTTCTGGAAGGTTCCCCTCTCTCCACAGAGGAATGTTTGAGTGCTGACTTCTTGGTCACCTCCCTGACTAAGGTCCTTTCCCTAATCGCTCAGTTTAGACGGGCAGTCAGCTTTAGGAAGAGTCCTGGTGGATTCAAATGTCTTCTGTTTGTGGGACCTTATATGTAGACAGGTGGGTGTCTTTCCAATCATGTCCAATCAACTGAATGTACCCAGGTGGACTCGAATTAAGCTGTGGAAACATCTCAAGGATGATCAGTGGAAACAGGTTGCACCTGAGCCCCATTTTGAGCTTCATGGCAAAGGGTGTGAATACTTATTTACATGTGATTGTTAGGTTTTGTATTTTTTAATGAATTTGCACATTTTTCACAGTCCTTTTGGGTATTGTGTGTAGAATTTTGAGGAAAAAAAATTTCATCCATTTTGGTATAAGTCTGTAACATGATCAATTGTGGAAAAAGTGAAGCGCCGTGAATACTTTCCAGATGCACGGTCAATAAAGATAATCAGCATCAACCATGAAAAAAAAACATATAGTTCAACCCCTAATGACTTCCCTATTGTGATATTGTACGGATTTACTGAGAACTCTGTGAAAATGCACCACCTGACCAGAGCCTTGCAGCTGACACTTTCTCATTCCAACCTAATCTGTGTGGCTTTAAGTAACCACTCATTTGACATTAAGGATTCTCTGGTTGACATTAAGGATTCTCCGGAGAGTCTTTGTACCAAATCACCATCGTTGCTAATTGGTTCCTCTCCAGGTTTCACAACCTGAGGCCCCAGGATGCTGAAGACTCACTAGACAACAGCACAGATTTACATTTGAGCCCACCAACAAATCAGTTTCTGATTTTTACTTTATTTGGACCCCCTGCCTTTTCACAACTCCGTTGGTCTGTGAAATCGGAACATGCCCCCCTCCATCGCAGCATGCTGGTGTAATGTCTCTGCACAGCGAGCGCTCACTGTGTTCACCCCATGCTGTCTGCTGTGCTGCTCCGTTCATCCACGGAGTACCATAATTACCACCACTGAGCAAGGGATGTTCTTACCATTTGGCTGTACATTGTTTGGTCTTTTATTCCAAGCAGATCATTAAAAAAAAAAAAAATGAAGTAACAAATTTTCATGAAAATGTAAATACAAACAATTACCATTTGGGTTATCTGGATACCATGACAGAAACAAGAGTTTTAGTTTTCCTTTTGTAAATACTGGATGAATCCTCTGTGACATCATCCAAAGCTTTTCTGATGAGTGGGTTTTAAAGCTTAAATGTCGCTGGCTAGTTCATGATTAGGTAAAGGGGTGGAGCCAGTGTGACATAGGCGTACGAATAATGCCTGAACATGCCCAGCTATCACGTCGTGACATAGGCGTAGGAGGTGGAGGGCCCCCCCTGGGCTTGGCAAAATGCTCAAATTCGGGCAGATGGGCAGGGAAATTGGGCATGGGCTGTGTAGATTCTGAATATAGAATAGAATGACCTAAATGTCAGACTTATTTTTGCAATTAATGTAAAACAATCAAACCGCTATTTGGTCACCAATATAAATATAAATAGGGTATATAAATATGATAATGTAAAGAGTCATGGGAGTTTCTGAATTCGGGCAAATTTGATGTCGCCCCCCAAGTAGACCCCACCTCCTACGCCTATGCGTAGTGGCCATACTGTTGAAGGCCAAGAGGTCTAGTGTCTGGGTTTTTCTGTTTTTTTATGGACTGGTTGGTGGTTCTTGTAACAGGTGTTCTTGTTGCAGGTATTAAAAAGTAATACCACAATCCAGCCTCATTAATATTGATACTCGCTAATTAGTGCTAACAGCACTAACATACAAATTCAGTTATACTAAAATTTCTCCCCCAACATGCGTTGTTATGTCAAATGTTTATCATAGAATACTCGGAAAGGTCAAACACTGTCAGATCTGCAACAGCTAGCACCTTCTGGTGGTGGTGGCTGCCTTGACCCGGGACCCCAGCCGCAACTCCAAGCATCCATGTCCCTAATTATTCATATTTTTATATCTTCAAATAGCATAAAAAGGATGAGTTATATAAAATTTCACCCCTGTACAGTTGTTACGAAGAGAGGCGGTCGCTGTGAAGATCAAAACCATTTTTGTACAGGGAAGTAATCATATTTATTTCTACTGTAAGGTCGAACATTTTAGCATAGAAGAATCTTGACCCTGACAGGCTGTAAAGCTGATTATTTGTATTAACAAATATCTCTGCATTTGGAGTGTCCAATTACTTGTGGTCTCTGAAAATGTAGGGACTATCTATAAAAATAACTGTAATTTCTAAATGCAATATTTTTGTTAAATCACTGCAATGAAAGCTTAAAGACTACACTACTACAAGGACATCTTCATTGTTTTATTTCAGCCCCAAAGACTCTCTTTGTGTTATTTCAGATGAAAACACAGCAGCCCATTAGAGGAAGACCTACTACTCGTATTTGGCCTTCAGCTTGAGCTGTGATTTTTGTGGTTCAGAACAACACTTTTTGCAGAATTATTTTTATATTAATGACACTGCTACCAGAGTTACTATGGCAGTTCAGTGGTTTGCAGTCCTCACAGTAGTAAATGTAATATGTCCCGATGCCCATCGCGTTTTTTTTTTCACAGTGACAAAGTCAGGTGCACTGGAGTTGTTAAAAATGTTTATAGGAACAGCATGAGCTGGAGAAGCAACTTGTTTCCATGCTGGTCAGAGGATTAAGCTCGCAAAATTATCAGGCTGGATGGTCAGGAATCGTTGGACATTATGCAGGCTCAAACAAACAGCTCTGGTGGTAAAAGGCCTTTACTCGGTGGATAGCAGAGGTCGGTACACAAGTAGGCAGTCTAGGAAAAGCAGCAGTACAAAATCATCAGGATTAAAGTGGATATGACACTTAAGACAACATAGTCTTATACATGTAACAAGGTTCTATAATTCGGTCAACCTACGTGTTTTAGGAAAATGGACGCGATTCTCCCGTTATATACAACATTTGAATGTCCCATCACTGAAAAATGTGCATGCCCATGACCAGCTTCCCGCTGAGCACCAAGCCTGAATACGTCACTACGTGTAGACCGTATCGGCTTGCGCACCTGGCGGCCGTTGTTTACACTTTGTTTAGTGACAGAAACTTTGATTAAACACAGCTCTCAGGGACTGTTTGTCGATATGCCTGACCAGTGTGTCACAGCATATTGCACAAACACAAGGGCAAAAGGTTTTAGCCTTTTCAAGTCCAGGCAGATTGATCAAAAGCCGCGGTATTGTGCGATGCACGAAATGTCAGGCTGCCGCTCGCTCTGCTCGCACACACGCATTTGCTTCCGACAGCAGACACTTCTCCTCTACCGTCTCCATGTTCTCACCGCTCACAGGTACACATAAAATGTCAACCCCAAATAATATCTTCACAATAATCTTGAAATGGTCAAGGAACTTACGTAGTAAACATGGCGGCGGCATGTAAACACGACGGCGGCATGTAAACACGGCGGCGGCATGTAAACACAGTGGCGGCATGTAAACACGGACGGCGGCATGTAAACACGGTGGCGGCATGTAAAACATGACGGCGGCATGTAAATATGGCCGCGGCATGTAAATATGGTGGCGGCATGTTCAGTGTTGTTTTCGGCAATCTTTTCGAAACTTTTGCCGTTTATTTCCTATTCTTTCGTGAAAATAACATAACTAAACACGGATGAATGCAATGCCAGGCACTCGAAAACGGCAAAAGCCGAAGGTAATGATGGTGGTCCGCAAGTAGTAGCTATACTATCACGGCTCCGGAACAATAACAAAGGCAGTAAACAGATGCTCGAATCGAAAATGCTATACAGTAATTAGAGTGTTATAAACAGCAGCAACAAAAATCAAAGCCTCCCTTACCATTCCATATTCCTTTCAAAATCCATCGGAATTGGCACGTCTCTTGCCTCTGCTTGGGCTCCGCCATAAACACCGTCGGCATTATTTTCGCTGCCAGAATGCTCCTGGTTTGAATGTTCGTCCGAAAGATACGGCTCCAATCTGTAGGGTCTAATCACTGCTGCAACATCCTCAGGATCCGAGTCAGAAATAATCCACACTTGAAGAGGAGTCACTGTCCATGCTGAGGTCCATCTGTTCCTGTTGTTAATCTAACAAAGAGGGGACTCTACACGCTGTGACATCACGGCATCACGCGACCGCTGATGGAATGCTACCAGCGTGCTTTCCAAGAAACTGCACAAACTTTATTTCTCAGTGATAATAATTAAAACCACTTTCAACTTACTATACTGTATGTATATTTTGATATTTAGATCAGTTTTACCTAATTTTTTAGGTGTCATATCCACTTTAAGGCATGGTCATTGCAACAGGCTGGAGGTCAGGAGCACACAAGGAGGAAGGCAGGACTATGAACACAGGTACAGAGCTGGAAAGTGGCACAAGGCACAACAGTCTGGTGAAGGAGTATCACACCCAGTGAGCTTATAAATCCCCAGGTGACAATCAGCAAATCAGGTGCATGGAAAGCACCAGAGCAAGGGAGTGGCCAGAAAGAGGGAAACACCCACACCAAGAACCAAGAGACAGACAAGGGAGACAGAGACAGACAGACCCAAGCAGAAAAACCCAGTAAGAGAATAAACATACAAAACCAGTGAATAAGAAAAATACCAAACAGACCAGAGAAAAATAAATATCGCATGTCATTCAAATCCATATAGTTAAAAAAAAAAATAAAAGGGTCGGTTTATTATCTAAGAGACCTCGTAAATTCATCTGTTATTTTATGCTTATTTGGATTGAGCAGATCAATATTTAAGTCACCACAAATGAACACAGTTTTTTGATTAGTTTTGAGAACATTTTTCCCATACAGTCAGTGAATGTTTCAATACTAGATCCTGGTGCTCTATATATACAGCTGACTAATACATTTTTGCTTTTTTCTTCACATATTTCAATAGTTATACATTCTAATAAGTTATCAATCACAGTTGTCATATTGTCTACTATTTTATAATCCATGTTCTTATCCACATACACAGCCACTCCTCCTCCACTCTTATTCTTTCTGTTTACACAATTAAATTCATATCCATCCAGTTCAAAATCCATTCCTTTATCTTCATTGATCCATGTTTCTGATATAGCAATTATGTTAAATATTTTTTTAAACTGACTTAAATATTCTTTAATGTTGTTAAAGTTTGCATACAGACTTCTGCTGTTGAAATGGATTATTGATAATTTGTTATCCGTTCTAATGATCCGATTAAACTGTTCATATGTATAATAGCAACAACTGTCATTGATATTTGAGAAGAAATTATTGTCCGGGTCTATATCGTGCTCCAAGTCCAGTACATTGTGGTCTGTGTATTTAAATGTTCTCAGTTCTACTTTTCCATGATCAGCAATCCTTTGAGTTATATCCTTCTTGTCTCCAGATGTAGATGAATAGGTAGTAGATGAATAGGTTCCTCTGGTCTGTGTCATGGTGTTGTGATGTGTTTGTGTCCTCATACCTTATTGGTCGTATTTGTCCAGTTCCTCGATGTTCCTGATTACCATAACCTTCACTTGTTCTGGTGTTCCATTCAATTTGATAAATGTTTTGCAGTTGGATGTCCATGTCTGTTGAATTTTTCCCTGCTTTTTTAAGAAACGAGCTTTCCTGGCGATGTCTGCGTTTCTTTTGGTCAGATGTTCATTGATGAATACGTTTTTCCTTTAAGTTTCGTCCCTGTTTTAACAATGCCATTTTATGTTTTCTGTTGACAAACCTCATTATAACTGCTCGCTTGTCTCCATCCTCTCTCCTGGGCAGGGGGTGGCACGCTTCAATGTTATTACAGTCCATTTGAATACCTTTAGATTGCAGATTTAGATTTTTTTGGTATACAATTAGCGCTGGTGTATAATTATAACTGACTTAAAATCCAATAACATATCGTAATTTTTATCATAATTTGGCTTAATTTTTTATTGTTAGTGGTTCGTGTTCATCCACAAAAGCAGGAATGCTCATACTTGAATGGTTTTGTCTTTATCGTCTATAGTGCAGGGGTAGTGGCCAAGTGGTTAATACGCTTGGTTTCAGTTCAGAAGGTTCCGGGATCAAACCCCACCCTGCCACATTTCTCCATGTAATGTGGAGTTGCATCAGGAAGGGCATCCGGCGTAAAACCTGTGCCAATTCAACATGCAGATCCACCTTGGATTTGCTGTGGTGACCCCAAGTGCAAAAGGGAGCAACCGAAGGGACTTACTATCTATAGTGCACTGTCTAAAATGCATAGCACAATTGCATGTGGCACATGTCACCGGCATGGAATTGGATTGGAAAGTAGAGCGTTGTATTTCGTCACTACTGCTTGTATTTTGTGTATAAAATAAATCTTTCAGATTCTGTTCTGTCATCCCCGTTAATAACCTGGTAAAAGTAAGCCCCTCCGGCTGCTCCCCTGTGTTTCACTCGGGCTCGCCATAGCAGATCCAGTATAGATTTGCATGTTGAGTCGGCACAGGTTTTACACTGGATGCTCTTCCTGACACAACTCCACATTACATGGGGACACCAGCAGGGGTGGGGTTTAAACCGGGAGCCATCCATACTGAAACCACTTGCTGTAACCACTTGACTGCCACCACCAATCCCTTTAAGAACCTGGTGCACTTGCTGTTTAAAAAGTGGTCAAAATAAGAGGTTTTCTGGTGAGTTAATGGATCTATATGCAGCATCAGTGCATACAAGTGGAGAGCAGCCACCAAAGCTCCCTGAGTTAGAGTCAAGTGAAGTATTTTCATTGTGTATACATGCACAGTGTATGCATGTGGTGAACCTGCTTTTATAAGGCAAATCTGAATATTGCACCATATAAGCATCACCGATACACTACACTTGGCTTGAACCAGGTTTCTGCTGCCTCATGATGGGAGTGCTCCAACAATGGCCCTGACCTCACCTTATTTTAAGATGAACACACCCATGGAAAAACATGTGTCCAAAAAGTATTTGTCATTTAAAGAACGTGGACACCAGGCGCATCGGGTACAAAGTGTGCTTACACACAAAAATGTGGAGTACGTCCATCACCACGCTAACATTCAGATGCATCAAAAGTGAAATGACTGTTGAAATGTGTGGTGCGCCACACAAAAATCCTGGCTGGAGTACACACCTTTCTACAGCTATTGTTCCACTGCCGACAAATACAGGTGATGCTGGGAAATATTAATAGTGTGAAAACATGAATTCATTAGAGTGATGTGCACACCAGAGACACACTTATGAGCAGTTAACACACCCATGTGTTTGCAGTTATATAGGTAGACACAAAAGCATGCACAAAGTGATGAGGAAAATGACATTATCAATGGCTGCATTAGTATTGTTAGAGGACCTTGCAAATGGTGCAATCTGACATGAGCGTGTATTCAGGGAATGCAAGGATTTACTTGCAAAGGACAATAATGGCTCTTAAGCCAATATCGATTACCAAAGGCAAGACACGCTGGAGGGACTACATCTCGCGGCTGGCTTGGGAACACCTCAGGGTTCTCCTGGAGGAGGTGGGGGAGGTGTGTGTGGATCATGAGGTCTGGGTGGCTTTGCTTGAGCTGCTGCCCCTGCGACCCGACTCCGGATAAAGTGGAAGAAAATGGATGGATGGATGGATGGATGTGCCAGTCAACCTTGAGTCAAACCATGCTGTGTGGAACTCAATCATCAGAATGTTATCCAGGAACATCACATTACAACATTAAAGTGCAATTTCCAGCAAGTGCTGGTTTCCCTAATGTAATTGGAGCTGTTGACTGCACACATATGCTATAAAGGTGCCGTCACATGATCAATTTGTTTTCTTAAAAGGAACAATTTCATTCCCTCAATGGTCAAAACATATGTGATGCTCAAATGTGTTGGGTTGGGAACAGGCTAGCATTGTGTGCGGTGGATGGCTGCATGGGTAAATTGTTTGCGTGGGCACATTTGGGCATTCAGATATTTTTTGTTATTGTTATTATTAACAATGTGTTTTATTTTTCTTGATGGTGATACTAGAGCTGCAGTGCTTCTTAACAGTTCACCTGATTGTCTCCCTGTATTCAGTATTTGTCAGTAAACACGTGTGTAAAGGTGTGAAAGTCACACACTGTCAGCTGGCACACCTAATTTCTGTTAACTTCCGCGTGTGTGTGCTGCTGTGAGCTCACAGCGGCTTCACACACACACACTCCCATTAACATTTTTCTTGTTTCATGTTATTCCATTTGTAGGAGTACCCTGCGTGTCTCCACGTCATTCCCATTCATTTGTAGCACACATGATATAAATTGATTTCTGTGTTCATGTTGACTGATATAATGGAGGGGGATTCCCAGCTTCCAGGGCCCATTTTTATGAATTTGCATATTTAACTAGGGGTATGTAAAGGGTGGTGCATGTACACCTAATTTCACCTTATTTGGGACGTACAAACGGAACGTGCTTGGGTCCATGCATATGCACAGTTTGATAAGTCTGAATTTTTTTGTGTTTACGGCAGTTTCTGGGTTTTGGCATATTCCATGTTTCAGTAGGAAATCCCATGTCTTTGCACATGACGCCCCAGATGTGAAAATGATAGCTGCGTGGATAAAAAAGTTTGAATGTGAGGAGCGCTACATACTGTTTGTGTCAGGTGGGCGATGGGGCCCAATACTGCCAGACAGTCAGGTGCTCTCCCCTCCCAGCTTCTGTTGTTGACCCAAAGTGCATTTTGACAGTCCAAACACCCGGATGAAATGTGCTGCAATCTGTTCCTTTTGCCTTATTATGCGTATACTATTGAGTGTCCAATAGACTCTGAGCCGTGTTATCACTCAGTCGCTGCTGCTTGTTAAACTTTTCACCACTTTGTGTGTCATTTTCATCTTTCCTTAGGAAGGGCCACAGATGTATGTCACACTCAAACACCCTGAAGTTACAAATGAATGAATACAGCACAACTGCCACCTCAATGGCAAAGACAGATTAGGAGGTCCGTGGGGGATGTTAGTGGTACCTTTCATTCCCACAGGCGCTCTCCTCTCTGGCACCTCAGAAATGGAGATTGGTGTTGAACCTGCGCACGAGGACTCTTGAGGCTAGCATCAATCAGTCCAGTGACCTTGTCAGCTGATACCCTCAGGAATATAGGGCATCTGCTTCCATGGTGACTGTGCAAAGGGAATAGAGTGACTACAGTTAAGCCTCACTGCAAGAAAGAATGATATCTTGGAGTGCTTTGTAATGCAGAGTGTGTATGTTCCAAGGACTGGAACTGGCAGAAAAGGACTCAAAAGAGCGAAGGACTCTGAATCAGCATGGGGTGCTTAGTAGACTGATCCCAACTTTAGGAAATTAAGTTTTCTTTCTGGTCAAACCAAACACCTCACTGTTTGCCTTTTGTCGCTGCAACACCAAAGCAACATCAATGGTTTGTTTTATGCTTGCTGCTTGTAAAAGCGCCTGAGGGGTGTGTGCAGCATATGATGTAACTGTGGCATTCATGCTGTGCTGCTTTGAACGGTCACAACAGTGCATTGTGCATCTGTTAATTTTCTGACTTGTCATAAAGGGATGATGAAATGGGTCAAAGCTGCTGCTCACTCAGTGGTTTCTAAGTGGGAGGAACAAAGTATAACAAGTACAAGTATATGTCATGTGAAGCTTTACCAGTGCTACTATAAAGTCTGCAGTTAATAGTGTATGTCTGCTGTTTTGCAGCTGTATACATAGAATCTGTTCAAACACATCACTCATGTTAGCATGATGAATTAATGTAGTAACTGAGAAAACTTCGAGCAATTTGCAAATTGTTATGGTCAAATTTTTAGTCCTGTTAATTTATGACATATGACATATTTTACAAACACACATTTTATTTGTAAAAACCAACACACGTTACAGTAACTTGTATGTTGTTTTTACATATAATAAACCAACCAATCAGGGACGAGCAGAGGCGTATTTTCTCATAATGCCTTTTGGCATCTGTGTGTGTTAATATTCAAATGTTCAGAATTAACGCATTATTTTAAAATTATGTGTTATATTTTCACTTTGTAAAATGACAGAATTGACATTAAAGTAGATAAACTATCCGGATTAATTTGGTTTATAAATCAAAACCATAAGTCAAACCTGCTTTGTTGTTCATGACCTCACTGGACCACAGTATGTCAATTGTAAATGACTCTTACAGCAGGTGGCAGGGCACACAAAGATAGAAGCACTGACTTATTGGTTGTGTTGGGTTTGTGATCGTCTTTGATTCTAATCAGAAGCGTTGGCGGTGCTTAAACTCAAAACAGGCTTGTCAGCAGCTGAGGGTGTACCGGAGACAATACTGGAGGTTAGCGGTTAGCTGTAGCTTCCGTGAAATTTTTTAGTGGTTTATTGGTTTAGTGTTATAAAAGTTAACTTTTCAGTTAGCAGATTAACATTTATCAAAGCTAACTTCTTGGTTAGCTGTGCCCACCTCTGTAGACGGTGTACCCTACCTCTTGCCCAGTGACTGCTGGGATAGGCTCCAGCAGTCTCCCGTGACTCTTAATTGGATGAAATAGGTATAGAAAATGAATGAATGAAAGAGTCAGTTAGCTACCTTATCTTCAGTGTGTTGTGTCTGTCTTTCATCAACACCAAAATGCTTGCAGGTGAGGGTTGTATGCAATCAAAGATTACTCACTGCTCAATGACAATGAAATCTCCAAAATGCACCTTTAAATAACTGACAGGTTTGCATAATAGGGAAAAAAAAACAAAACGATTTTAATCTTTCAGTAAGTAAAAAAAATACAATGCATGCATCATCGCCAAAATCTGTTAATGAATTTGGACCCACACGGTCCAGTACATTTGCTGTGCTGAGTCTCAGGTGTTTAAACCACCCTCCAGCTCTGTGATTAATTTTCTAGCTGTTAATCCTTTCTTGTAAATACGACGTGTTAATCAGACATGACAGAACGCTGGCTTCTCGATTTTACGGCCTTATGTCTGGAAGTGTGTCTAAGCTCTGTTTTGTTTTGTCTCACTACAAAAACTGATATCTAAGAAAGTAAAAAAAAAAAAGACTTGTTTAAAGAAAATGTGACTTAATTATATCTAAATAGAAAAATAATCTTGTCAAGCATTTTTTACTAAAGAAAAATGTCTTATTTTAGGAAAATGTATCTCACTTTTTCTTAAAACATTTTTCCAGCTAATATCAAGCTGTATTTAACCAGTAACAAGGAAAGGCAAAAGATTTCAAATCATCCAAGCAAAGGAACACAATTGTTTTCCTTAAGACAGAGGCTCATCTTAAAATAAAAATTCTATCTAGTTTTAAGACACATTTTGATTATTCAGTGCCTAAGACATTTTGCTACTTTTGAAAATTCTAACCAAGTAAATTTTTCTTACCACACTAGCAGATTTTATTGCTTAATACAAGACAGTTTGGCTAGATTTCAGATTATTTGTCTTATTTTGAGGGGCACCGTCAGAGGCGATTTTAGGCTTCCAGTTTTAGGGGTGTTTAGCACATTTTAAAATTTTTAAAATCTAGATGTCCAGAAATACAATTTCCCATGATTTCAGAGTGAAAACATTGCTTGTAAAAGCTGCATTCATTGTCAAAATGATAAAAAAAAAGCATATTAGCAATGGATAACGGCCCATACATAAAATTCCTGCATTCTGGTGCAGTTTATATAACAATAATTTAATCTCCTAATCACCTAATAGGAGCAGGTCTGAAATATTCAGAGACTGAGTACAGTAGATATCCTTGTTTTTATATTAGTCTTATGAGCCTATAGTTATTGAAGATTTTTTATTTCCTCTTAACAGATTATTATGTCATAGTACTTAGTACAGAACACTCACTCTGGTATCACTTTTCAGTTACATTTAGACAGTTTTAGGCATTACATAGATTGTGTGTTAGTTTTGGCTATTCATTATTTATTCTACAAACTGATTGATGTTTGGTTTCTGGCAGCACGCACATCCACGTCGTAAGTCATAAAAATACAGTAGTTGCAGTTGTTATGATCAGTGAGGTTTAGTGCCGTGTGCAGGAGGACCTGGTTTAGCACAGCGACAGCAGCACTCCACTATAAGGCTGGATGGAGAACACAGATGGTATACTGCACATAAATGGGTTCAGGATAAGAAATATATGAATATGAATTATTTATTGAATTAACAGCAAAGCATAGAAAGGACAGACAAGATCTAATGAAGTCCTTAAAAGTAAGAAAAATAAAAATGTGTGACTTAAAAGTCAGAATTCATACCAAACACCAGTAACACAAGTCCACCTCCACAGTCTGATACACATATTCAATTTACCCTTAGCTTCACTTTCCATCCTTTGCTATTCTCAATGTCCATATCTACTATCACATAAGGTCTATAGAGTGCACAAACCTCACCTGAAGCTTTTTTTGCTTTTGAAAAAAATGCTCTGATATCCATCACTGCACAGGTTTGGTTTGCCACTTACTGCCAACAAATAAAAATACAAAATGAGTTTTATGATTTATGCCTTTTAAGGAATTTAAATTATTCACTTATTATCATGCTGTGCATTAAACTTTGTGGTAAAGTTTACTGTCTTAATTCTAAATGCTTAGTTAAGGACCTTAACTAAGCATTTAAGGTCAGATCTGTGTACATGGTATTTGATGTAGGGAGGGATTTGTTCATGGAAGCTACACAGATTGAAGGGCAGCACCATTTAGTAGCTGACAAGAGGATTTAGTTGAAAAAAAAAGACAACACTGAATCAATCTTACATTTGACCACGCACAGCGCGCACTAATTTGTAGAGCAATATACTGTGTTTTGCGATAGGTAGCGGTGAGTAAAATAAGCACTTTTCAGAAAGTTGCACTTGCTCTTCACATTCAGAGACATAAACTGTGAATAAATACCTCGCAAAAATCACTTGACAGCGCAGCTGGGAGGTTACCACCAGTGTTCACAGGACAGCGCCTCTGCTAAATGAGCGCCACCCGCAGCAGCACCATGTGACACAAACACATGCCAGAGCAGAGAGAGAGATGAATGTAGGCGCACTTCCTGGATTGAACCATTTGCCCAAGATGAGGAGATGATAAAATTACTGTGTTCTTGTAATACATTTTGGCATAATGCTTGAAATAGGTTGTCTAAAAAAAAATAGTAGTATAGAAGCAATATATTAATATTTTTAGGGGTGCTTAAAATATTTTAGGGGTGCTTGAGCACCCCTAAAAATAGGCTAACTCCACCCCGTTTTTGTAGTGCTGCATTGAAATATGAGTCTGTGAGTTAAAATGTATCCAGGATGGGAAAAATAAGAGGTCTTTAACTCAGACATGGTGACTCTTTTTGGAGAGAACCTGTTGTCCCCTATTGTACTATTTGGATAATGTCATCATTTCATTGACACATGCAGCATACTGTACAACAGGAGTCACAACCTGTCCAAAATCAAATTAAAAAGTATCACCTCTTAATCATTGAATTATGTCAAAGTTGCCAATTGAATGTTTCATCTTATGAACAATAAAAAACTAATATTTTAGAAATATCAGAGCTGTCAGACAGAGATGGCTGGAGACAAATGCAGGACTCAACACAGTAGCTCTGGTTCAATGAAGCATTTACTGAAGTGATCAGTGTGGTCCAGTAGAGAGAGGCAGTCCAAGAAAAGCAAACAGATCAAAAACATCAATCAATGGCGTGGTCAGTAATACAGGCAGGTGGTCAAACATGACATGGAAGCATCACTTAGGATATACAATGAACAGAGCTACAAATGATGGCACAGGACACAACGATCAGGCGAGTAACCAGTGCAACCAGTAGTGTTTAAATACACCCCATGATGAGCTGCAGATTGGAAACAGGGCATGGCCTAAACAGAGTGTAATGTCCACCACCAAGCTCCAAGAAGGACAGACAAGAGAAGTGGGGGCAAGAAAACCAAAGTAGGAAAACACCCAGCCAGAGAGATAACACAATCAAATCAAATCAAATCAATTTTATTTATATAGCACCAAATCACAACAAACAGTCGCCCCAAGGCGCCCCACATTGCAAGGCAAGGCCACACAACAATCACAGAAAAACCCCAACGGCCAAAACGACCCCCAGCGAGCAAGCACCCGGCAACAGCGGGAAGGAAACCCCCCCCCAACAGGAAGAAACCCCCAGCAGAACCAGGCCCAGGGAGGGGCAGTCCCCCGCCGGGACCAGCCGGGGCCGAGGGAGAGAACCAGGAAAAAGACACGCCGCGGAGGGGAGCAGAGACCAACCACCAATGATCAAATGCAGAGCGGCGCACACAGAGCAAAAAGAGAAAGAAACACCCAGTGCACCATGGGAACCCCCCAGCAGTCTACGTCTATAGCAGCATAACTAAGGGATGGTTCAGGGTCACCTGATCCAGCCCTAACTATAAGCTTTAGCAAAAAGGAAAGTTTTAAGCCTAATCTTAAAAGTAGAGAGGGGTCTGTCTCCCTGATCTGAATTGGGAGCTGGTTCCACAGGAGAGGAGCCTGAAAGCTGAAGGCTCTGCCTCCCATTTACTCTTACAAACCCTAGGAACTACAAGTAAGCCTGCAGTCTGAGAGCGAAGCGCTCTATTGGGGTGATATGGTACTACGAGGTCCCTAAGATAAGATGGGACCTGATTATTCAAAACCTTATAAGTAAGAAGAAGAATTTTAAATTCTATTCTAGAATTAACAGGAAGCCAATGAAGAGAGGCCAATATGGGTGAGATATGCTCTCTCCTTCTAGTCCCTGTTAGTACTCTAGCTGCAGCATTTTGAATTAACTGAAGGCTTTTCAGGGAACTTTTCGGCAACCTGATAATAATGAATTACAATAGTCCAGCCTAGAGGATAAATGCATGAATTAGTTTTTCAGCATCACTCTGAGACAAGACCTTTCTGATTTTAGAGATATTGCATAAATGCAAAAAAGCAGTCCTACATATTTGTTTAATATGCGCTTTGAATGACATATCCTGATCAAAAATGACTCCAAGATTTCTCACAGTATTACTAGAGGTCAGGGTAATGCCATCCAGAGTAAGGATCTGGTTAGACACCATGTTTCTAAGATTTGTGGGGCCAAGTACAATAACTTCAGTTTTATCTGAGTTTAAAAGCAGGAAAAGAGGTCATCCATGTCTTTATGTCTGTAAGACAATCCTGCAGTTTAGCTAATTGGTGTGTGTCCTCTGGCTTCATGGATAGATAAAGCTGGGTATCATCTGCGTAACAATGAAAATTTAAGCAATACCGTCTAATAATACTGCCTAAGGGAAGCATATATAAAGTGAATAAAATTGGTCCTAGCACAGAACCTTGTGGAACTCCATAATTAACTTTAGTCTGTGAAGAAGATTCCCCATTTACATGAACAAATTGTAATCTATTAGACAAATATGATTCAAACCACCGCAGCGCAGTGCCTTTAATACCTATGGCATGCTCTAATCTCTGTAATAAAATTTTATGGTCAACAGTATCAAAAGCAGCACTGAGGTCTAACAGAACAAGCACAGAGATGAGTCCACTGTCCGAGGCCATAAGAAGATCATTTGTAACCTTCACTAATGCTGTTTCTGTACTATGATGAATTCTAAAACCTGACTGAAACTCTTCAAATAGACCATTCCTCTGCAGATGATCAGTTAGCTGTTTTACAACTACCCTTTCAAGAATTTTTGAGAGAAAAGGAAGGTTGGAGATTGGCCTATAATTAGCTAAGATAGCTGGGTCAAGTGATGGCTTTTTAAGTAATGGTTTAATTACTGCCACCTTAAAAGCCTGTGGTACATAGCCAACTAACAAAGATAGATTGATCATATTTAAGATCGAAGCATTAAATAAGGGTAGGGCTTCCTTGAGCAGCCTGGTAGGAATGGGGTATAAAACATGTTGATGGTTTGGATGAAGTAACTAATGAAAATAACTCAGACAGAACAATCGGAGAGAAAGAGTCTAACCAAATACTGGCATCACTGAAAGCAGCCAAAGATAACGATACGTCTTTGGGATGGTTATGAGTAATTTTTCTCTAATAGTTAAAATTTTGTTAGCAAAGAAAGTCATGAAGTCATTACTAGTTAAAGTTAATGGAATACTCAGCTCAATAGAGCTCTGACTCTTTGTCAGCCTGGCTACAGTGCTGAAAAGAAACCTGGGGTTGTTCTTATTTTCTTCAATTAGTGATGAGTAGAAAGATGTCCTAGCTTTACGGAGGGCTTTTTTATAGAGCAACAGACTCTTTTTCCAGGCTAAGTGAAGATCTTCTAAATTAGTGAGACGCCATTTCCTCTCCAACTTACGGGTTATCTGCTTTAAGCTACGAGTTTGAGAGTTATACCACGGAGTCAGACACTTCTGATTTAAAGCTCTTTTTTCAGAGGAGCTACAGCATCCAAAGTTGTCTTCAATGAGGATGTAAAACTATTGACGAGACTCTATCTCCCTTACAGAGTTTAGGTAGCTACTCTGCACTGTGTTGTTATATGGCATTAGAGAACATAAAGAAGGAATCATATCCTTAAACCTAGTTACAGCGCTTTCTGAAAGACTTCTAGTGTAATGAAACTTATTCCCTACTGCTGGGTAGTCCATCAGAGTAAATGTAAATGTTATTAAGAAATGATCAGACAGAAGGGAGTTTTCAGGGAATACTGTTAAGTCTTCTATTTCCATACCATAAGTCAGAACAAGATCTAAGATATGATTAAAGTGGTGGGTGGACTCATTTACTTTTTGAGCAAAGCCAATAGAGTCTAATAATAGATTAAATGCAGTGTTGAGGCTGTCATTCTCAGCATCTGTGTGGATGTTAAAATCGCCCACTATAATTATCTTATCTGAGCTAAGCACTAAGTCAGACAAAAGGTCTGAAAATTCACAGAGAAACTCACAGTAACGACCAGGTGGACGATAGATAATAACAAATCAAATGATCAAATCAAGACTTGATGTTTTGGTTTTTTACAGTATAAACATGAGCTTTATTATAAATAACTAGAAATATATCCAAGGTCCTTACAGAAAATGAAAATAAAAACAATAAATCTTCATCCACATTCTCCACAGGTGAAGCCCGCTGCCCCTGTGTACACGAGGACCGCCACCGGTCAGCAGCATTAGACTTATTTCCACTTCTGTCCTCAGAAAATAAATAAATCATTGAGGTAAACACAATGAATCTGGTTTGGTGCAACTTGTTGCAGAAGCACTATCCTTTCAGATCATACTAACGGAAAAGTTGGTGTTAACCCCTCAAAAGTTGTCTCACATGTTGCACATGCTCTGAGTCGCAGAGACTAGATGGTGAGGGGTACTAAGGTGCTTGCCTGACGATTTGGGGAGGGAGTTATTGTGCAATTTTTTTTGTTTGTTCAAAACTCACACATGGGCACCACCCCCACCCCACGACTGAGGCAAGGGGATGGTGAATGGCTGCAAACCTAGCGCTGACTGCACAAATGTTCTTATGGAGGCCATTTGGAGCAGTGAGATATTCCCCTTAATGTATATTGTGAGACTGGGACAAAACCAGTGACCTAAGGCAACTCTTGATACCATGTACTTGATCTCTTTGGAGGGTCCTTGGGAAACAAATAGTTACTTAGGGAGACCCAGATGTGGAGTATCACTTGCATCAGGGACATCAGCTACAACACTTAGGCTAAGTGATGCATTTCACTGGCCATGGCCCAACCCATGGGTGGGTGGGTATTGAGTACCCCAGCAGCTAGATAAGGAGGACACCCGTGCTTCACCTGGCTGCTGCAGCTAGATGGTTACATTCAAGAGGTGGGGATGGCCCAGTTTCCTGGCTGGGTGGTTGCCATCAAGGACCGGCGTAGCTCCCTGTTTTGATAAATGTAGAAATGGCCTAGTACCATGACATGCTTCCAGAGTAGTGTGGGTGTGGGAAGGTGATTTATAGTGGTTGAACTTTGGGTTTGAGACAAGAGGACCCTCAGTTCAAACCCCTGCCAGACCAGACAATCACGAAGGGGCAAGGTCCTTAATCATCGAGTTTCTCCCGATGTGTTTGTTGTGAGCACCTTGCATGGCAGAACCCTGACATCGGAGTGGGTGTGTTGTGTGTGAATGGGTAATGTGCGGCATCATGTAAAGTGATTTGACCTTCTGATTCAGATAGAAATGCACTATATAAATGCAGTCCATTTCCATTAAATTAGACTCAAGCTAACCTTCAACAGTCCTAATAGTGTAGCACAAAGGACATGGTTTAAAAAAAAAATTATGTGAAATTTCAGATGCTATTTGCTGAATTAATTATAACAGATTAAATTAAGAAGCACACTGAACTTTAGTCTGTTTTGTTTTATTGTGCCACTCTGCTGTGAAGCTGTAAGTGGTGAAGCAACAAAGTTCCACTATGCCTTTTTTTTCCCCTGTCAACATCCACAGGAGGTTCAGATAACCGAGCTGAAAGAATACAAACTTGAAGTGCGTGTGCACATGCTGGATGCGGGATTGTGGCATGCTTCTTCATCCACTGGGCATGTAGGAGAAATGTGAGCTTCAGAGAACACGTAGAAAAACCTTTCTCTGTGCACCACATTGTGGTGCAGTTGAACTGGGAGTTCTGAGGTCTTACTGGGAAGAAGCAGTGAGAGAACATTTCCAAGATTTTATGCACTATTTATCGATTTTATTTGTGTTCCTCACTGCCTTTTTTAATTCATACAGCACCTTTGAAGAGCAGTTTGTTTAATTACTTTGTCTATTTAAACACTTAAATTCCCTTTCTGAGAATTACTGTTCAGAGGTCCTTTCAGTTTACGCTTGAAGAATAAATTACTCTTAGATGTTAGTTTTCCGGTGTTTTGTTCAATGTTTAAATTTTCAAATTAGTGCAAATATCTGTCAGCCCCAAATACTGCTGGTGTCTTTCTTGCAGTGCATCAGGAAAGTATTCACAGCACTTAACTTTTTCCACATTTTGTTATATTCCTGCCTTATTTCAAATGGAGTCAGTTACATTTTTGACCACAAAATTCTACTCACAACACCCATAAATGACTTTTTTTTGTGCAAATTTATTCAAAATACAAAAGCAAGAAATCACTGCTCAGTACTTTGTTGATGCACCTTTGGCAGCAATCACAGCCTGAAGTCTTCTTGAATATGATGCCACAAACTTGCTGCACCTATCTTTGGGCATTTTGCCCATTTCTCTTTGCAGCACCTTCCAAGCTTAACAGGTTGGATGGGGTCCTGAAGCCACTGCTTTGTTATCTTGGCTGTTGCTTAGGGTCATTGGCCAACTGAACTGTTGCTCCAGTCAAGAGCACTCTGGAGCAGATTTTCATCCAGGATGCCTCTTACATTGCTTCCGTGTAGGCTCTCAGTTGTCCAGGTGGTTTCCAGAATGGTTGTTTGTGCATCCTCACGTGTGAACTTGATATTGGAGTCCACCGAGTTGATGTGTTCTGTAAAGTCCCGCAACCTCCTGTTGCTTGATTTTAACCCATGTGTCATCGACATATCTGAAACCAGTGACTGGAGGGATGCCCGTGAAAGACGTCAAGGCAGTCTTCTCCACTCGTTCCATGTACAGATTGTGGCCCATTGTTCACACGTGCCCCAAGTTCAACGTGAGGATGCCACAAACAACCATTTAGCCTTCTTGGACTGTGATGTTTATGATTAGTTATGATTATGAATTAGTTCACCCTAAGGACAGGATCCCTAGTTACAACAGAGCAATGTAGTGTATTCTATCAGATGTCAGGAAAACTGTAACGAACACTACATAGGTGAGACTAAGCAACCTTACGCAAAAGGCTATACTAGCACTGCAGAGAGGGCACCAGTGGACCTCAGGCTGCAGTTCACATCGCCACCTGAAAGACACTAACCACACGTTTGAGGACAAGGAAGTTAAAATCTTAGCCAGAGAGAAGAAATGGTTTGAGAGAGGGGTCAAGGAGGCATTCTTGTGAAACAGTTGAAAACCCAGCCTTAACCGGGGAGGGGGTCTTAGACACGCTTGTCCCCTGTTTACAATGGCGTACTCAGGTCTAAGCAGTGTTCAGTCTTTTGTTCATGGTAATGAGTCATTCACAGTCATCAGGAGAGTCGTCAAGGGAGCCATCAGGAGAGGCTCCGTTCCATCATTAGGAGGGACAGCTGCCCTGTCATTAGGAGGGTGCTAACTAGAGCACAATAGGTGCTAATTAGAGCTATTGGTTTAGTCCACTAGCCTATAGCAGTCTGCCTCTCCTTAGGAGGGGTCTGGTTAGGTTTAAAACTCCAGCTTTTGTGGCTTCTGTTTATTCTTCTCTACAAGAGTCAAGACAAAAGTCAGACTACCAGAGCAAGAATTTTAGCTGAGGAAGCGTCTGCGATTTGAAGCGAAACGTCCTCACGTCATGCAACCCAGTCCAGTCGAAGATTCAAGCTTCTCTACTCTGTACATTGCTGCATTCATCTTCCCTCAATCCTGACCTAGTCTCCCAGTTCCTGCTGCTGAAAAACACCCACACAGCAATATGCTGCCAGCAATATGCTGCCACCAACATGCTTCACTGTAGGGATGGTGCCTGGTTTCCTCCAAACATGATGCTTGCCATTTATGCCAAAGACTTCAATCTTTGTCTCAGAGCAGAGAATTTTGTTCTTTATGGACTGAGAGTCCTTCAGGTACCTTTTACTAGGGAGTGGCTTCCATCTGGCCTCTCTACCATACAGGCCGCATTGGTGAATTAGTGCAGAAACGGTTGTCCTTCTGGAAGGTTCCCCTCTCTCCACAGAGGAATGTTTGAGTGCTGACTTCTTGGTCACCTCCCTGACTAAGGTCCTTTCCCTAATCGCTCAGTTTAGACGGGCAGTCAGCTTTAGGAAGAGTCCTGGTGGATTCAAATGTCTTCTGTTTGTGGGACCTTATATGTAGACAGGTGTGTGTCTTTCCCAATCATGTCCAATCAACTGAATGTACCCCAGGTGGACTCGAATTAAGCTGTGGAAACATCTCAAGGATGATCAGTGGAAACAGGTTGCACCTGAGCCCCATTTTGAGCTTCATGGCAAAGGGTGTGAATACTTATTTACATGTGATTTGTTAGGTTTTGTATTTTTAATGAATTTGCACATTTTTCACAGTCCTTTTGGGGTATTGTGTGTAGAATTTTGAGGAAAAAAAAATTTCATCCATTTTGGTATAAGTCTGTAACATGATCAATTGTGGAAAAAGTGAAGCGCCGTGAATACTTTCCAGATGCACGGTCAATAAAGATAATCAGCATCAACCATGAAAAAAAAACATATAGTTCAACCCCTAATGACTTCCCTATTGTGATATTGTACGGATTTACTGAGAACTCTGTGAAAATGCACCACCTGACCAGAGCCTTGCAGCTGACACTTTCTCATCCAACCTAATCTGTGTGGCTTTAAGTAACCACTCATTTGACATTAAGGATTCTCTGGTTGACATTAAGGATTCTCCGGAGAGTCTTTGTACCAAATCACCATCGTTGCTAATTGGTTCCTCTCCAGGTTTCACAACCTGAGGCCCCAGGATGCTGAAGACTCACTAGACAACAGCACAGATTTACATTTGAGCCCACCAGACAAATCAGTTTCTGATTTTTACTTTATTTGGACCCCCTGCCTTTTCACAACTCCGTTGGTCTGTGAAATCGGAACATGCCCCCTCCCATCGCAGCATGCTGGTGTAATGTCTCTGCACAGCGAGCGCTCACTGTGTTCACCCCATGCTGTCTGCTGTGCTGCTCCGTCTCATCCACGGAGTACCATAATTACCACCACTGAGCAAGGGATGTTCTTACCATTTGGCTGTACATTGTTTGGTCTTTTATTCCAAGCAGATCATTAAAAAAAAAAAAAAATGAAGTAACAAATTTTCATGAAAATGTAAATACAAACAATTACCATTTGGGTTATCTCTGGATACCATGACAGAAACAAGAGTTATTAGTTTTCCTTTTGTAAATACTGGATGAATCCTCTGTGACATCATCCAAAGCTTTTCTGATGAGTGGGTTTTAAAGCTTAAATGTCGCTGGCTAGTTCATGATTAGGTAAAGGGGTGGAGCCAGTGTGACATAGGCGGGACGAATAATGCCTGAACATGCCCAGCTATCACGTCGTGACATAGGCGTAGGAGGTGGAGGGCCCCCCCTGGGCTTGGCAAAATGCTCAAATTCGGGCAGATGGGCAGGGAAATTTGGGCATGGGCTGTGTAGATTCTGAATATAGAATAGAATGACCTAAAATGTCAGACTTATTTTTGCAATTAATGTAAACAATCAAACCGCTATTTGGTCACCAATATAAATATAAATATGGGTATATAAATATATGATAATGTAAAGAGTCATGGGAGTTTCTGAAATTCGGGCAAATTTGATGTCGCCCCCCAAGTAGACCCCACCTCCTACGCCTATGCGTAGTGGCCATACTGTTGAAGGCCAAGAGGCTAAGTTGTCTGGGTTTTTCTGTTTTTTTATGGACTGGTTGGTGGTTCTTGTAACAGGTGTTCTTGTTGCAGGTATTAAAAAGTAATACCACAATCCAGCCTCATTAATATTGATACTCGCTAATTAGTGCTAACAGCACTAACATACAAATTCAGTTATACTAAAATTTCTCCCCAACATGCGTTGTTATGTCAAATGTTTATCATAGAATACTCGGAAAGGTCAAACACTGTCAGATCTGCAACAGCTAGCACCTTCTGGTGGTGGTGGCTGCCTTGACCCGGGACCCCAGCCGCAACTCCAAGCATCCATGTCCCTAATATTCATATTTTATATCTTCAAAATAGCATAAAAAGGATGAGTTATATAAAATTCACCCCTGTACAAGTTGTTACGAAGAGAGGCGGTCGCTGTGAAGATCAAAACCATTTTTGTACAGGGAAGTAATCATATTTATTTCTACTGTAAGGTCGAACATTTTAGCATAGAAGAATCTTGACCCTGACAGGCTGTAAAGCTGATTATTTGTATTAACAAATATCTCTGCATTTGGAGTGTCCAATTACTTGTGGTCTCTGAAAATGTAGGGACTATCTATAAAAATAACTGTAATTTCTAAATGCAATATTTTTGTTAATCACTGCAATGAAGCTTAAAGACTACACTACTACAAGGACATCTTCATTGTTTTATTTCAGCCCCAAAGACTCTCTTTGTGTTATTTCAGATGAAAACACAGCAGCCCATTAGAGGAAGACCTACTACTCGTATTTGGCCTTCAGCTTGAGCTGTGATTTTGTGGTTCAGAACAACACTTTTTGCAGAATTTATTTTTATATTAATGACACTGCTACCAGAGTTACTATGGCAGTTCAGTGGTTTGCAGTCCTCACAGTATAAATGTAATATGTCCCTATGCTCATCGCGTTTTTTTTCACAGTGACAAAGTCAGGTGCACTGGAGTTGTTAAAATGTTTATAGGAACAGCATGAGCTGGAGAAGCAACTTGTTTCCATGCTGGTCAGAGGATTAAGCTCGCAAAAATTATCAGGCTGGATGGTCAGGAATCGTTGGACATTAATGCATGGCTCAAACAAACAGCTCTGGTTGTAAAAAGGCCTTTACTCGGGTGGATAGCAGAGGTCGGTACACAAGTAGGCAGTCTAGGAAAAGCAGCAGTACAAAAATCATCAGGATTAAAGTGGATATGACACTTAAAGACAACATAGTCTTATTACATGTAACAAAGGTTATATAATTCGGTCAACCTAAGTGTTTTAGGAAAATGGACGCGATTCTCCCGTTATATACAACATTTGAATGTCCCATCACTGAAAAATGTGCATGCCCCATGACCAGCTTCCCGCTGAGCACCAAGCCTGAAATACGTCACTACGTGTAGACCGTATCGGCTTGCGCACCTGGCGGCCGTTGTTTACACTTTGTTTAGTGACAGAAACTTTGATTAAACACAGCTCTCAGGGACTTGTTTGTCGATATGCCTGACCAGTGTGTCACAGCATATTGCACAAACACAAGGGCAAAAGGTTTTAGCCTTTTCAAGTCCAGGCAGATTGATCAAAAGCCGCGGTATTGTGCGATGCACGAAATGTCAGGCTGCCGCTCGCTCTGCTCGCACACACGCATTTGCTTCCGACAGCAGACACTTTCCTCTACCGTCTCCATGTTCTCACCGCTCACAGGTACACATAAAATGTCAACCCCAAATAATATCTTCACAATAATCTTGAAATGGTCAAGGAACTTACGTAGTAAACATGGCGGCGGCATGTAAACACGACGGCGGCATGTAAACACGGCGGCGGCATGTAAACACAGTGGCGGCATGTAAACACGACGGCGGCATGTAAACACGGTGGCGGCATGTAAACATGACGGCGGCATGTAAATATGGCCGCGGCATGTAAATATGGTGGCGGCATGTTCAGTGTTGTTTTCGGCAATCTTTTTCGAAACTTTTGCCGTTTATTTCCTATTCTTTCGTGAAAATAACATAACTAAACACGGATGAATGCAATGCCAGGCACTCGAAAACGGCAAAAGCCGAAGGTAATGATGGTGGTCCGCAAGTAGTAGCTATACTATCACGGCTCCGGAACAATAACAAAGGCAGTAAACAGATGCTCGAATCGAAAATGCTATACAGTAATTAGAGTGTTATAAACAGCAGCAACAAAAATCAAAGCCTCCCTTACCATTCCATATTCCTTTCAAAATCCATCGGAATTGGCACGTCTCTTGCCTCTGCTTGGGCTCCGCCATAAACACCGTCGGCATTATTTTCGCTGCCAGAATGCTCCTGGTTTGAATGTTCGTCCGAAAGATACGGCTCCAATCTGTAGGGTCTAATCACTGCTGCAACATCCTCAGGATCCGAGTCAGAAATAATCCACACTTGAAGAGGAGTCACTGTCCATGCTGAGGTCCATCTGTTCCTGTTGTTAATCTAACAAAGAGGGGACTCTACACGCTGTGACATCACGGCATCACGCGACCGCTGATGGAATGCTACCAGCGTGCTTTCCAAGAAACTGCACAAACTTATTTCTCAGTGATAATAATTAAAACCACTTTCAACTTACTATACTGTATGTATATTTTGATATTTAGATCAGTTTTACCTAATTTTTTAGGTGTCATATCCACTTTAAGGCATGGTCATTGCAACAGGCTGGAGGTCAGGAGCACACAAGGAGGAAGGCAGGACTATGAACACAGGTACAGAGCTGGAAAGTGGCACAAGGCACAACAGTCTGGTGAAGGAGTATCACACCCAGTGAGCTTATAAATCCCCAGGTGACAATCAGCAAATCAGGTGCATGGAAAGCACCAGAGCAAGGGAGTGGCCAGAAAGAGGGAAACACCCACCACCAAGAACCAAGAGACAGACAAGGGAGACAGAGACAGACAGACCCAAGCAGAAAAACCCAGTAAGAGAATAAACATACAAAACCAGTGAATAAGAAAAATACCAAACAGACCAGAGAAAAATAAAAACAGATAACCAAACAAACTCAAATCCTGACAAAAAAAACTATTAGTGATAAAAATGTGTAAATCAAAAATGACCAACAGACATGCTTAGCTTGATTACTTGCACACTCTGTCTTAAATTCTTTGACTTAAAGGAGACCTGCATTGAAATAAATGTGGTCAGATTTCAGAAAAGAAATAGCTGATATGTAGTTATAAGACCCTTGTGAATGCAGTAAAGTAAATCTGTAAGCCCAGATTTGTAATTCAGCGGAGAAATATTCATTTAAAAATGACAAATTTGCAGCTAACATTTAGCCCTCTGTGAAAACACTTTGTACATCCGGATCATTTCCATGACGTCGGTGACAAGACGACGCGTTCCCCGCCTTCAGTCCGATCCTGCATTGAAATTGATTTATCTCTTAGTAATGTTACTGTTATACACATCCTGGTTTCAACATCCAAAAGTAAGCTGCAATGAATGTGAGATACAGCTCTGCTTGCTCAGATCCGGGGATCAGATCAGCGGCGGCATCGACAGCGGGCGACGTTATTCCCCAACGCCTCGCTCTCACTGCCCCCGATACGCTTACTGAGTGCATGCGCTCGTTAAATTCCGCCGCGGCACTCACACCCCCATGTCTGCTGTGCAGCCAGCACCACCTCTCTGTCTACTGAATGGAGTTGCAGCCAACTTGGCACAAGTCCAGAGACTAAGCTCGCCGTTTTAATGCAGTGCGCGTGGTGACACCTGTTGCTCGCAAGGACAGACTTCTTGCTGCAAAATCCGCAGCGCCGCACATCTCGGTAATCGGAGCCGCAGAGCTCCGTGGCCACTGAGAGAGGTTTATATATTTTTAATGACTTGAATTCTTTGCGGGTCTCGCCTCTGTAGCCCGCGACGGTACACCGGATGTGAAAGACAGTAGATGTTCAAGGCGACCCCACTCAATCAAACGGGTGTATGAAAAAGTCCCCAAAAATAATTTTCAAGCACAAATAAAAGAAATGTGTACTCACCAAGCGAACCGCAAGACAATATGAAGTTTTAAAAAGTAGATCCTTCTGTATAAGACAAGAAAAAGGTGCAGATGAAAAATGACGTAAATCCACAAATTACAGTTGGCGTGCGCAATGCATGCTGGGAGAGGGTCTTGTCCCTGACGTCTCGGCAGCATCCATGATGAGAGGGACAGTTTGTGGAGGGCTAAATGTTAGCTGTAAATTTATCATTTTCAAATGAATATTTCTCAGTTGAATGACAGATCTGGGCTTGCAGATTTACTTTACTACATTCAGAAGGATCTTATGTGTAAATATAAGTCATTTTTGGTCCAAAGATCTGACTGCATTCATTTCAATGCAGGTCTACTTTAATAACGTGCTCAACAGTTTCCATGTTGCACCAAAGAATGTTGGGCTTTCGCAACTATTCCTCCAGGCGTGCACGTTTCAAACTGTTCCAATCTCAGCGTATCGCCCCCAAAGGCGATGCACGTGCCTGCAGCATTGCCCAATAATCATGTTTCATTTGGGTTTCTTCCCGAGTTATTTGTCTAAATCCAGGGAACTTCAGGCACTGTTCTAGCAAAAACAACAATGTGCTCTTTTTTCCCCTTTTTCTTTTTTGTTTTTGCACAGACGAGGAAAATTAACATGCCTCTGTTAACTCTAAAATGCTTCTGTCACTATGATGTCTCTGTCTGACTGAAGAAATCACAGAAGCTTTTCAAAATGGTCCTTGCTTCATATCCCCCCCCCCCCCCCCCCCCAAAAAAAAGCAAAAGGTTTGATGGGTGCTTCTGCACTTATCTCTGCATTGCCGTTAGGTTGCTGTGGTCAGCTTCACCGTCCTTTGCTTCATTACAGTTTGTGCTATTACATCCCATTCCTGAAGGTGCCACAGGTTGACACACGAGAATGAAAATGGAGTTGAACAGCCGCACATAATAAAGTGTCCAAAATGGTTGGATCTGTGAATTAATAAATGAATAAATGAATTTATTTATTCAGCACACAAATCAACAATAACAAAAACTCATAAAAAGAACAACTTAAATGACCGAAAGGGTGTAGGCAGAAGCAAAGCTTATGAATACACAAAAATAAAGAATATATATATATATATATATATATATATATGCTTGCCTCTTGCTTGCCTCTACTGGTGGTTGGCTCTCACTGCGGTATTGTATCACTTCCTGTTCCAGAGCACAGCGGTGTTTTGCTGTATCTGTTAGCTGTTTAATCTGTGCAGTTAGATTGATCTAGATAACTAGATAACGATTTGTTTCACAGTGTAATCTTCACGTGCCTTAACTAAAGCACTCCCTCTGCTGAATCACCTCTAAATTATTTACACATTATTCACTTTGTGTGTTTTTAGGAATCCACTAGCTTAGCGCAGCTACTAGCTCTTAGCTGATTTAGCATGGCGGCTTCTCCTGTCTCTCCTGCACTTTTCTGCTCTGGGTGTGAAATGTTTAGTTATTCCTCAGCCTCCTTTAGCGGTAATGGTACTTGTAATAAGTGTAGCTTATTCGTAGCTTTGGAGGCCAGGCTGGGCGAATTGGAGACTCGGCTCCGCACCGTGGAAAATTCTACAGCTAGCCAGGCCCCTGTAGTCGGTGCGGACCAAGGTAGCTTAGCCGCCGTTAGTTCCCTTCCAGCAGATCCAGAGCAGCTGGGAAAGCAGGCCGACTGGGTGACTGTGAGGAGGAAGCGTAGCCCTAAACAGAAGCCCCGTGTACACCGCCAAACCCGTTCACATTTCTAACCGTTTTTCCCACACACCGACACACCCGCCGAGGATCAAACTCTGGTTATTGGCAACTCTGTTTTGAGAAATGTGAAGTTAGCGACACCAGCAACCATAGTCAGTTGTCTTCCGGGGGCCAGAGCAGGCGACATTGAAGGAAATTTGAAACTGCTGGCTAAGGCTAAGCGTAAATTTGGTAAGATTGTAATTCACGTCGGCAGTAATGACACCCGATTACGCCAGTCGGAGGTCACTAAAATTAACATTGAATTGGTGTGTAACTTTGCAAAAACAATGTTGGACTCTATAGTTTTCTCTGGGCCCCTCCCCAATTGGACCGGGAGTGACATTTTTAGCCGCATGTTCTCCTTGAATTTCTGGTTGTCTGAGTGGTGTCCAAAAAATGAGGTGGGCTTCATAGATAATTGGCAAAGCTTCTGGGGAAAACCTGGTCTTGTTAGGAGAGACGACATCCATCCCACTTTGGATGGAGCAGCTCTCATTTCTAGAAATCTGGCCAATTTTCTTAAATCCTCCAAACCATGACTATCCAGGGTTGGGACCAGGAAGCAGAGTTGTAGTCTTACACACCTCTCTGCAACTTCTCTACCCCTGCCATCCCCTCATTATCCCATCCCTGTAGAGACGGTGCCTGCTCCCAGACCACCAATAACCAGTAAAAATCTATTTAAGCATAAAAATTCAAAAAGAAAAAATAATATAGCACCTTCAACTGCACCACAGACTAAAACAGTTAAATGTGGTCTATTAAACATTAGGTCCCTCTCTTCTAAGACCCTGTTAGTAAATGATATAATAATTGATCAACATATTGATTTATTCTGCCTTACAGAAACCTGGTTACAGCAGGATGAATATGTTAGTTTAAATGAGTCAACGCCCCCGAGTCACACTAACTGCCAGAATGCTCGTAGCACGGGTCGAGGCGGAGGATTAGCAGCAATCTTCCATTCCAGCTTATTAATTAATCAAAAATCCAGACACAGCTTTAATTCATTTGAAAGCTTGACTCTTAGTCTTGTCCATCCAAATTGGAAGTTCCAAAAACCAGTTTTATTTCTTATTATCTATCGTCCACCTGGTCTTTACTGTGAGTTTCTCTGTGAATTTTCAGACCTTTTGTCTGACTTAGTGCTTAGCTCAGATAAGATAATTATAGTGGGCGAATTTAACATCCACACAGATGCTGAGAATTACAGCCTCAACACTGCATTTAATCTATTATTAGACTCAATTGGCTTTGCTCAAAATGTAAATGAGTCCACCCACCACTTTAATCATATCTTAGATCTTGTTCTGACCTATGGTATGGAAATTGAAGACTTAACAGTATTCCCTGAAAACTCCTTTCTGTCTGATCATTTCTTAATAACATTTACATTTACTCTGATGGACTACCCAGCAGTGGGGAATAACTTTCATTACACTAGAAGTCTTTCAGAAAGCGCTGTAACTAGGTTTAAGGATATGATTCCTTCTTTATGTTCTCTAATGCCATATACCAACACAGTGCAGAGTAGCTACCTAAACTCTGTGAGATAGAGTATCTCGTCAGTAGTTTTACATCCTCATTGAAGACAACTTTGGATCCTGTAGCTCCTCTGAAAAAGAGAGCTTTAAATCAGAAGTGCCTGACACCGTGGTATAACTCACAAACTCGCAGCTTAAAGCAGATAACCCGTAAGCTGGAGAGGAAATGGCGTCTCACTAATTTAGAAGATCTTCACTTAGCCTGGAAAAGAGTCTGTGCTCTATAAAAAAGCCCTCCGTAAAGCTAGGACATCTTACTACTCATCACTAATTGAAGAAAATAAGAAACAACCCCAGGTTTCTTTTCAGCACTGTAGCCAGGCTGACAAAGAGTCAGAGCTCTATTGAGCCGAGTATTCCTTTAACTTTAATAGTAATGACTTCATGACTTTCTTTGCTAATAAAATTTTAACTATTAGAGAAAAAATTACTCATAACCATCCCAAAGACGTATCGTTATCTTTGGCTGCTTTCAGTGTTGCCGGTATTTGGTTAGACTCTTTCTCTCCGATTGTTCTGTCTGAGTTATTTCCATTAGTTACTTCCTCCAAACCATCAACATGTCTATTAGACCCCATTCCTAGCAGGCTGCTCAAGGAAGCCCTACCATTAATTAATGCTTCGATCTTAAATATGATCAATCTATCTTTATTAGTTGGCTATGTACCACAGGCTTTTAAGGTGGCAGTAATCAAACCATTACTTAAAAAGCCATCACTTGACCCAGCTATCTTAGCTAATTATAGGCCAATCTCCAACCTTCCTTTTCTCTCAAAAATTCTTGAAAGGGTAGTTGTAAAACAGCTAACTGATCATCTG